>NC_038256.2:38485801-38785801 GCF_000004515.6 Glycine max | reverse complement strand
ACCTTGATGTATATATATATAAATCCAAGCTCCATCCCATGACATAGAATCACTAGTAAACAACAACAACAACAAAAACAAATAAAACGCATCATCATTATTAATGGCCTCTCATTCTCCCAATAGAGAAGGCCATTATCTTAATATTGTACTATTCCTTGCCTTTCTCATCTCCATCATCAACCCTTCACAACAAGACCCTTCTTCCCCTCTTCCCCCATTAAACCCAAGACTCACCAAAGCTTACACAGCACTCCAAGCATGGAAATACAAAATCACCTCAGACCCCAAAAACTTCACCTTAAACTGGTGTGGCCCCAATGTTTGCAACTACACTGGCATATACTGTGCACCTGCCCTAGATGACCCTCACATCTACACAGTTGCTGGAGTTGACCTAAACCATGCCACCATATCTGGTTCATTGCCAGAAGAACTTGGCCTCTTAACTGACCTATCACTTTTTCACATAAACTCCAATCGCTTCTGTGGTTCTCTTCCCAACAGCTTCGACAAACTCCACCTCCTCCATGAACTTGACATCAGCAACAACCAATTCTCGGGACCATTCCCCGAGGTTGTTCTTTGCATCCCTAACTTAAAATACTTGGATATCAGATTCAACAACTTCCACGGCAACGTTCCCTCGCGCCTCTTCGACGTCAAACTCGATGCACTCTTCATCAATAACAACAATTTCCAATTCTCTTTGCCCGAGAACTTGGGGAACAGTCCTGTCTCTGTTGTTGTGTTTGCAAACAATGACCTAAAAGGGTGTCTTCCTTTGAGTTTGGTTAAAATGAAAGGTACCCTTAACGAGATTATCATCACCAACAGTGGCTTAACGGGGTGTTTGCCTAGTGAGATAGGGGATTTGGACAAGGTGACTGTGTTTGATGTGAGCTTCAACAAGTTGGTTGGAGAATTGCCTGAGTCTTTGGGAAGAATGAAGAGGTTGGAGCAGCTGAATGTGGCGCATAACATGTTGTCTGGTGAGATTCCTGAGAGTGTTTGCATGTTGCCGAGGTTGGAGAATTTCACGTACTCTTATAACTACTTCTGCAGTGAGTCTCCAGTATGTCTCAAGTTGAAGGAGAAGGATGATACCAAGAATTGTATTCCTTATAGGCCGTTGCAAAAGTCACCTGATGAGTGTAAGGCTTTTTATGCACATCCTGTTCATTGTAGTGCCTTTGGTTGTGCATCGCCGCCGCCACCACCCCCTTCACCTCCACCTCCCCCTCCGCCTCCGCCTCCACCACCGCCACCGCCACCACCAGCATCTTACCACCACTATCCCTGAGGAGCCATGAGAAACATAAGTTTGTAATATTTAATTTAGTTTTTGCTGATGAGTTTGTTTCTTTATTTTTTGGGGATGTGAAGATTAGCTTGGTGATTATGATTACAATTAGTTTTCATTTTTGGTCATAAGTTTACCTTGTAAAAATAATAAAAAAAAAAGTGTGGAAATGAGCTATTTCCACTATTCATTTGAAAATATTCTCTAGTTACTAACGAAAATATTTTTTAAAAGAGGTTTGGTTTGGTTTGAGAACATTTGGGATGTTATGGGTCGTGACATATATATTCTCTAGTTATTAACGAAAATATTTTCTTAAAAGAAAAAGGACTATCAGTAGTATCTAATTTTTCTGCATAAGTGGGAAGGAAAAGTTGAATTCGATTGTTACCTTTTTCATGTTTGTTCATTGATGTAATAATAAATATCAAGGGAAATTTGTTGAAAACGATGTGAGGAGGATCGGATATTCGTGATTGGGATCTCCAAACCATCATTTTAGAGGTAAAAAACTACGAGTACTTTTGCTGTGTGGAAATTGATTTATAGTATGCAAATTTTAAAAGAAAGAAGTTCGACGAAGAAACTAGGTCAGAGTTCTGTTACTTTCTTACTTTTTTTTTTTTTTTTTTACTTTACCGGTTATGTTTGTTAATAGCAAGTGGCTATATATATCTTTCATCATAATTTTCATGCAAGATTTCTTTGTACTAAATAGCTTATTGCTTTGCTATTCAAAACAAATTCATCCCTTGCCTAGTCAATAACAATGATTTATCTCTATCTTATAAATGTCGGATGGGGAGTCCTTATCAGTTTACCACTAGTAATTCTCAATGTTTCTTTTATATATAGTTAAGCGAACTAATTCAAATATGACATAATTTGAATTCAATCTCGATCGTCAAATAATTCTAAAACTTGGTCAGCCAAATACTCAGACCAACACTAATATTTCTAAACCTTGTTTTCCCCTTAATTAGAAATGCATAATAAGTCACTTTCTTCCTTTTTGTGTTTTTCAGGAATATGTTATTCTTGCTACTCTTATTATATTATAGTTTTATACTTACCCCGGGCTATTTGAAGTTTGAATCCATTACTACATTTTTAAGAGTTAATAAAGATATAAAGATAATGAATACGAATGTAATTAAGTTATTTCCTATAATGATCAAAAGTGATGTAATAGAACTGATTGAGAATATACTAATCCAGTTTTGTAAAGTTTTACTATATATTGTTGACGTTTACAAATAAGTGACTGCATGTCATGTGGCTGGAGATTTAATTAGAAAGTTATAATTTGTTATTATTTTTTTAAATAATGCTTCAGAATAATTTTTTATTATTTATTTATCATTTTAGAAGTTTGCAATATTATTAACATTTTTATTTTTAAATTATTTATTTTTACACTTGTAATAAAATTAGTTTATTGAAAAGGCTACTTTTGAAAAATTAACGCCTTTTCATTTTCAAGTATATCTCTTGCTCTTTCTTTTTTTATCAGCAAGTATATCTCTTACTCTATGTCTTATTCTTACTTTTTTATTCTTTATTTATCAGAGCATTTTTTTTATTTGAGAAAAAATTTGCTTCTTCTCCTTTTATTAATTTAATTTTTATATATTTCTCTTATATAAATAAACTAAAATTCTATTTATTTTCTCTTTTGTTTTTATTTTTTATTTTCATTTTCATTTCGGTTCAAACCGAGAGTGATGATTTGACTAGAACGTGGTTAATTTAGTCAATTTGAAATTTTCACATAATAAATGCTTTTTGTTTGGCAGTTGTTGGCCTTTAAAACCAATAAGCCATGTTTGAATCAACAGATTTTGGGAAGAAAGACCCATTTAATTTATGAAATGATAAAATGGAAATCAAACAAAACAAAAGACTAAATGGTAATTTTAATTCCTCTATAATTTTAATTTTTTAATTTTTATTCTTTTTATTTCTAAATCATACATTTAGTCTACAAAAATAATATAATAAATCACTAAGACACTTATTTTATTTATTTAATTTTAAAAATACTATTTTCTATGTATCATTAGTCACTAAATACTAATTTTTTTTTTAATTATAAAAAATTAAAAATTGAAAAATATTAAATATATAAATTCTCTAAATTATATTTTATACAATTTTATATAATTTTATTTTGAATAATTTACATATTTTATTTTTATTTTACCAGTTTATAATTAAATTTCATAAATTAATATATAATTTTTTTACAAATTTTTTTTTATAAATTTATTTTAATATACATATTATTTTTACTATAATTATATAAATCAATATAATTACATCAATTAATATGTAAATTATACAAATTACATAAATTTATTTCAATATGTCAATTATTTTTATTCTAATTATATAAATTAATAAAAATTTAATATTTAATACTTAGGAAAATTACATGTTAATATTTTCATTTTAACTATAAAAAATTATTTAGTATATAAGTTTTTTAATATAAATTATTTAAATAAAAAATTACATAAACTAATATGTAAATTATTTATATAAATTATTTTATATAATTTATAAAAATAATGTAAATTTATTTTTATATATAAATAATAAAAAAATATTTTAATCATAAAAAGCAATACATTTTTAATTTTTTTAGATTATTTAAACATTATTTTAAATTTTCGTTTTGTAAAAATTTCATAAGATATTTTTCTAAATAATATATATATTAGTTTATGTAATTTTTTAAAACTATAATCAGATAAGAAAAAATTTTTATATATAATAATTGATTAATTTATCTTAAAATAAAATTTATAATAAAAATAAATACATGTAAAATTAAATATTAAATATATTTAATTATTAAATATTTTATTTTAATTTATAAATTTTATAACTAAAAAAATTAATAATACTTAATAAATGATAGTTTTAAAATAGTATTTAAAAAAATTAAATAATAAATCTAATTATCTTAGTGGTTGTTTTTTGGAAATAGGAGGAGAACAAAATTGTAATTTAGTGAAAAATATTACTATTTGGATATAAGATAAATAAAAAGAGGTGCAAATAGAATCTCCGGTAGAGTAATGTTTTCGGGCCTGATGGAAATTACAATGTTCGTGATGTTGGGCTTAAGCATGATTGGACTCTGACTTGTGTTTGGGCTAAAACTTTCTTGCACTTTTACAATTGTTTTCTCGGTGCGTCCGGTTGCATTTTATAAAATCCAGTCCAGAATGCAAATGGGACGTCTGAGAAAACAATAGTAAAACTGTAGGAAGCAACATTCTTGCGTTTGTTGTGGGGTCCAATGATTTCAGCATAACACAAAGATTGCTCAGGGACTTTTTATTTTTAAATCCATTGTAGCAAAGCAAAGTGTTTTCCACGGAGATTTGTGTCTTCTAATTTGCTTTGTGGTGGCTATTGAAATTTGTATTACAGCAAAACTGAAACCCTAAAAATTACAAACAATTTGTGTACCCTTTTTTTTTGAAAAATTTATGTACCTTATAACTGCGAATGATTACTTTCCGTGTGTAACTTTTTTTACTTTTGGGTCAGAAAGTGATCTTTAGAACAATAAATTTAATTTAAAATAGGCTTTCCTAAACGGACCTTACAATCTTCTGATGAGGTCCATGATTTAGGGCCGAGGTCCAGGCCCATGCAATGTTGGAATCAGAAAAACCCTAAATTATTCACACGGAAGATAAAGAGAGAGAGGTATATAAGAGGTTAGGGTTTGGGGTTTTTTGGGTGCCATTGTTGCTGTCATCATCCGCAGCTGCTGTTATTCGCACCGCAAACAAACAGTGAGCCATGGCCGTCGGAAAGAACAAGCGCATCTCCAAAGGGAAAAAGGGTGGCAAGAAGAAGGCGTTAGTATCTTCCGTTTCTATTCCCCTTTATTCTGTTTCATTTGTGTTTTTGCGTTATCATTCAAAATTCAGTGGTTTTGTTGGTTTTTGTATGAATGTGCAGAGCTGATCCCTTTGCCAAGAAGGATTGGTATGACATTAAGGCCCCTTCTCTTTTTCAAGTGAAAAATGTTGGCAAAACCCTCGTCTCTCGTACGCAGGGTACCAAGGTATTGTTTGTCGAATATTCAACAGAGAATTGGGATTTTTCCTTTTTTTATTGTGAATTTATTGGTTTTGTGTTGTGGGTCTGTTGTATGGGTCTTCAAAATCAGAAATTTGTTTTGATATAGCTTCGACTTGTGTTCTGATTTTTGAATTGCATCTATTATAAATGCTTGCTTTCATTTTGCTACGGGACTTTGTTTCTATTCTGTTTTAATGCGTTTCTTGGAATGACTGATTTTTTTGGTTTTTGATGTACTAAGTGAACTTAGAGAAGCTAAACAGAATGGTAGCTACCTCTTTGAGGTTTGCTGTTCTCGTCAGATCTCTATGTTATATGGGAAAAAATAATATTTGTTTTGAAGTGTGTGCTTAATGCATTTTGTTTCAATGGGAGAACGAGGGTTTAAGAATCTTCCAAGTTGCCTATTTTCATGGGTTTTATGGTGTGTGATTTGGTGATATGAACTTTGTATGCTTATTTAGACTGGTTCTTTCAAATGACAGATTGCTTCTGAAGGACTTAAACATAGAGTGTTTGAGGTCTCCTTGGCTGATCTTCAAGGGGATGAGGATCATGCATTCAAGAAGATTAGGTTGAGAGCTGAAGATGTGCAAGGGAAGAATGTCCTGACAAATTTCTGGGTATGATGGGTGATGCATGAAGCTTCTTTTGATTGTAATATTGTATTGCATTATTATACTCATCAATTTTGAATTTTTGTTTTATTCTTTGAATTTCTAGGGAATGGATTTCACAACTGACAAGCTGAGGTCATTGGTGCGAAAATGGCAAACTCTAATTGAAGCCCATGTGGATGTGAAGACAACTGATAACTACACATTGAGGATGTTTTGCATTGGATTTACCAAGAGAAGAGCTAACCAAGTGAAGAGAACCTGCTATGCACAATCAAGCCAGATTAGACAGGTATGTGGACTAATGTTTGGTAGTTAGATGCTACTTCTGTTTACTAACAATCTCGTTAATTTTCCATTCAGAAACTTGTGGTACAAAGTCAACATGGTATCCTTAACACATGCTCCTAGTTGCACTTCTCCAAATGAAGTGCATATATATATAATAACGAGAAGAAATTAGTGGCTTTTAACTGTAAAGTATGTTGTGTTTTTTTATATAATATTGCATATTAGTAATTAAAATTACACCTTTATCTTTTCAGATTCGTAGGAAGATGAGGGAGATCATGACCAACCAGGCAACATCCTGTGATTTGAAGGAGTTGGTCCGCAAGTTTATTCCTGAGATTATTGGAAAAGAGATTGAGAAGGCGACATCTAGTATTTACCCTCTGCAGAATGTGTTTGTTCGTAAAGTCAAGATCCTGAAAGCCCCTAAGTTTGATCTTGGGAAACTGATGGAGGTAATTTTTTGATAATAAAGTTCTTTTGATTTTTTTCTCAATCATGCCTCATGAAAAATATTTTCTGTTACCTAAACTTGGTTGCCCAGTCTGAGTTTGGTTTTCCATTAGAAGATAACCCAATGCTTGTTATTTTAAGAAGTAATTATTATTGCATGCTAGGTAATTGTGCTAATTGTAAACCAAACATGCTCTTAGTTATTCGTATTGTTGCACTAGGTTCATGCATTCTTTGCTTGAATAGAAGGATCAGCTGGCGCATAATTTCATCTGATGTTTCTTTTTTAGTTCTAGTATATTCTATGATTGTTCTGTTTAAAAGATAAAACCAATTTCCTTATGATGCGTTATTATGTAAACTTGAACAGAAATATAGCACACTTTTGTTTCTTTCTATTATCTTCATTTCCTTTATTGAACTGATGATTGGTCAATCTTTTCCAAATAACATGTCTCACAAATAAATGATGTGCTCCCATGTTTGGTGGATTGGTTTGATGCCTCTGCTTTTTGGTCCTTGTAGGTTCATGGAGATTACTCAGAGGATGTTGGTGCCAAGGTAGACAGACCTGCTGATGAAATAGTGGCAGAGGAACCCACTGAAATTGTTGGAGCTTGATTTCATGATGCATTCAGTTTGTTCTAGGTTTTCTTTTTCTTACGTTATCATTGAAAATTAAGTTACAAACTTCTGTCCAATGTTTCTGTGTAAGCCGAGTGACACAGTTTTGTTTAGACAATCAGAAGACATTTTTGGCGCGTAATATATCTGGGTTTTGTTCAGAACCCAAAATCAGATTTGCTTGCTTATATAATCACATTATATTATTATGTATTTTCTATTACATTATCGACTTGTATATTTTGTTTCGTGGATTTCAAATTCATCTGCCAAGTGCTTATTGTGTTAATTGAAATTAGGCCACTCCCTCCGAAGGCTTATAACGTCAAGAGGGATGCATGGTAACTAAAATATTATGGGAACTTGTGAAATGGGGAGTGAAACTTTTCATGATCTTAGAAATCTTTTTTCATTTCAGTTAATGAAGTTAACAAGTGGCAGGGAAAAAGCCATTAACATTTCTCGACTAAGCAGAGTTTTACCTTTACACTGTAATTTGGCGATTTGAAATTATAATTACTTTTGAACTGATCATTAATTTAACATTTCATTACACTAACTTGAAAGATATCATGTCGTCTTCAAAATCAACTACGCTATTATAGTCGAAATGTGCAAACTAGCATAAGATCATATTCTGGTTTGTAGCATATATGCAAATATTCAATTCATCTACACATTCCAAATCTACCAAGTTGACATGCTTAGAACAAATCAACTTAGAGGATCGTTGGGAAGAACACTGAACGTAATCATATCTCTACTTTTTCCTTTAATCACCACATACTTCCTGAGAACACCCTCCCTTTGAAAACCAGCCTTCTCCAGCACCCTCTGAGAAGCCACATTTTCCACATCGACTAAAGCCTGAAGCCTCTCCAAGTGTGGAAACTCGCTGAATGCAGCTTTAACCACTTGTTTCACAGCATGTGTTGCAATCCCTGGCTCTCAGATGAGAACAAATCAATACACCCAATTGCACGATTATTGATGCAAATTGCTCTGAACCATGGAGCTTTGCTTGCTATATTATGGATGAAGTTGATGCCACCCTCTTTGCTAGTGTAAGGTTCCCAAGTGCAATGCTTTGCAACTTTTTCATCAGTGGTCCACAACATGAGATCATCAAGATCATCAAGACTAATGGGTCGAAGAGAGATTTGGGTCAAATCAACACCCTCTTCTCTGGCGTCTGCTGTAGAACATATAGCAGCTCCCTCCATCAAGATAGAGTATGTTGCTTGGGAAGAAGCTTTGAGCTTTGGCCTACTTATTATGCACTGAAAAATTAATACATAAAGGAATTAACGTGGAGGAATGGTATGCTTGGAGTAGGGAGGGATCAAGAAAAACTATGCACTAAATTACAATATAGTTGCTAGCCGCCATTATTTACTATGAATTAATAGGTTCTAGGTGTTCCAATTTATTTGCGGGATGGAATTATTAATTGTGGAAGTGCCTACAAACTGACTAATAACGAAAATCATGTCTGAGTGTATGTAATTTTAATTTAAAACTAAAGTGCTCCTTTAAGAAGGCTACACTGTTTACAAGCCACGTCCATTGGGAGCCATAGTCGACATAGTTTCACCTTGACTGGAATAGAGAAGTTTGTTTTTGTTTAGACCAAAACTACGAACCACGAATTGATCTGGAATTATAATATAAATCAAGTAAAGGATAATTTATAAAGGCATGAAAACATGTAAAATCATCCAATGTGAGACTTTAATCATTTGAAATATTCAATTATATGCACAACATATTGACCAAATTAGAATTAAGAGTGTTTAAAATCGAACTAAATCATTTTAAATCACTAAATCGATCAAAAAATGTAAATTGATAAGACAAATAGATTAAAAAAATCACTTTTTTCTGTTGAGATTTGTCTTTGTTTGCAATTCCTAGTGTGAAAATTAAACCAAACAACACATAATAATTTCATTGATTTTTTTTTTATCTCAAATATATAATCTCATTGTCCTAAGATATAACTTAATTTCGGTTTTATGTGTTGGGTAGTTTATAAGTTTTTGATATTTTTTTCATAAGATTCAAATTCAAATATCAAGAGTTTACAAAACCTCGCACATATTGTTTAATAAACTAAGCTAGATGTTTTTATGGTTTTTTTACATTGACAATTAATTTACTATGAATGATTTGCAGCGTACTTCTTTTTTTTTTTATGCTGTTTGTAATTTAATAATGATCACGTGTGATCTTTTGTTGCTCCATTGTTTATAGTTATTAAATGTCATTTTGAAAGGTACATAATGATTTACACCAAAAAAACAAAAGGTAGATCATGATTCAATTAGTTATTAAAGTGTACATTGTATTGATCAATTTATTTTGTTAATTATCAAATTAAAATATAATTTTTGAAGTTATACAAAAATAAATTATTTTTTTTAAATCGCTAAACTGATCCAAATATTTTTTTTATTTGGTTCATATTTAATATTACATTCAAATCAAACCAAACTAAATTGTAATTGTTATTTTTTTTTTCAGATGAGTTTGTCTTAAAAACAAAATCAAACTGCCTGATGAATATGCCTAACTAGAATTCCCAACTTTAGGTACCGATTCGTTTGATTTTTAAGAAACAGCTACATTATTTAAAATGCTCCCTTAAAAAATTAATTATGTTATTTAAAATATAAAATAAATTAATCTAAATATTATTTCTAATTGAAAAACCACACTGATTACTATATCCTATCTTGAACTACCTTGTATTTCTCTAGCAGCAACACCTTCATCAAAGAAAAAAAACTAAAAGTGAATTCCACTTAAATCCTGTGTTTTTCTCTCCTCGTTGGTGCAACCGCAAAATAGGATTCAAATCCTACCTTCAATATTGTTATTTCAATAATAAATAAATAGCCTAAAAATGCTATTATATTTAGTATTTGCATTATTATATTTATATTTATCAAATACAAAGTCCATTAATATTGGTCTGCATGAGTTACGAACTTGTGCAACTGCAACATTCTGTAGACAATTCTTATAATGTCCACTAAGAAAAGAAGCTTTACGCAGTTAATTTTAAGGAATCAGGGTAAAATAAGCTTGCTAAATGATTCTTGGATTTATAAGCCATGCGCTGGAAAAGGAATCTAGGTAAAAGGTAACTAATGAATAATCATAGAATATTGCCTACATCTTTATTCTCTTTTTTAATAAGGTAAAATTTGAGAGGAGAGAAATATTTTTTATTTTTTTTAGAAATTATAAGCTAAAATATTTAATTTCTCATGTTTGATATAATTTTAAAAAATATTCCTCAAGAAATAATGTTTCTCGAAAATATTTTTTAATCAATTTCTTTAAAAAAAATTCATGAGAAAAGTAACAATCTTACTTTTTCCAGTTTAATTTTTCTTTTTCTACATTAAAAATATGGGTGTTGCTAGGTGCAGCTAGCATTATTACTGATGCACCCAACATTTTTTAAAATACCAAAACTGTCCCTATACTTTTTTCGCATTTGTGATAAGTGAGTGTGAGGGTGGTCCTTAAATCGTACGGATCAAGTTGATCCGTAAGGTTGATACGAATCACGTTGATCCGTAAAAGGCTTACGGATCAAATTGATCCGTAAGCCTTTTACGGTGATTCAACTTAAATAGCTTACGGATCAAGAGTATTTTCGTCATTTCACCTTAAGTGCTGAGTGCACCTAACAACACCCTAAAAATATCATATTATTTTTATTAAATTATATAATATGATAAATAATTAAAATAATCAATAAAAATATGCATAACTTTTTTATTCCTAAAAAATTAATCTAAAGATTCTCAATGGTCAACCAAACAAATTTTATTCATTATTCTAGAGAATCATGAATTTCATAAATAAAAAAACTTTTCCCCTTCCAAAGTCCTAACATTGCTTGTTCCCACATTAGATATCACAATACTGCATAATTGTATGCATGACTTCACAATTAAAAAATAAATAAATAAACCCTAAAGTAGGGCTACTTAAACCCAAATTGGGATTATTCTCTTGTGAATACCACTGGCTATGTCATAAGTAATTAAGATAAAATGTGAACGTTTTAATAAAGATTCAATCAGTCAGCATGAATAAGTCCGTGAAAACTTGATTTAGATTGCCTTAAAGTGAAAAAAACTATTTATCCCACTAGACATTAAATGTTGAAGAAAGGGTGAAAAGCTTTATTCTCTGCTCTGTGCTTTCATAGCTTAAACATTGTCAAACATGACAGCGCAACTCCTTAGCGAAAATGTCGCTCAGTACATGTCCTCTGAAAGCTAGAACATACAAATCTGACATAAGTTACTGTGATCAGATAAAGCCTAACAGCATCTTTAACAGCTAAAATTAAAATTATTATGCTAAGATTAGACACATACCAATTAAAGAAGGTACTTACAACAAAATGATTCTAAATTTTCTCACTTAGTCCTCATTAGTTGAAGGCCTTGAGCATCCACAGAACCCCTTGTTGCGCTTTTTGCTACTTCTCTTGCCACTGTGAATAAAGTCCTTAAGCAAGACCACTGTTTTTCCAGTGAATCTGCTCTTCCCTTTGCTCTTTTCATCAGCCAATTTCAGCAAAGTGTATTGGATGTTCTGCACCTCAAACTGCAACCTTCCTATCTGTTCAGAACCTTTTCGCGCCTGCTCGGTTACTCTTTTTCTCTGGATGTGTCTACTCTTTTCCAACTCGGCTGAAGTCTGCCTGTTTAGAGATGGGGCGCTCTCTTCAAGATCCTTTGTCAGTTGATCATTAGTATCTACTAATTTGACAACAGCTCCCTCAACTTCGTCTATTTGTCTTTTGACTGTTTCATATTCAGTCTCGACTCCCTTCTTGCTTCTCTTCGTCTCCATTTTCTGTTTCAAATCTTGCACAGCTGTCTTGAGAATGGTCAGTTTCTGCGCATCAGAAGAAAGCCTCTCCAGTATCTTTCTCCTCTTGCCATCTTGAGTTCTCTCTTTTATACTTCTCGACAACTGAAGCCTGTCAACACCCAATTCCTTTTCCACATCCAATTCTGAAGAGGTATTTTGGAATTTACCTGAATGATCTGACTGATGGTATGCAATAACATCCTCTGTTGGAACAGAACTTTGTTTCATTGCTTCACTAATCATGGAACTAGCAAAGCAATCTTGCTCGGCAGTTTCCCATAATTCAAGCATCTGATCATCAGTACCACTATTTTCTCTCCTGCAACTTTTGGAGGCTGAATTGTCTGAGATGTGATCAAGTGGAATATCTTTCATCAATGACCCATTTTCAGTTTTTGTTCTCCACGAGTTGACATCATGTGTGCTCTCATCCTTGGGTACCTTGTCTTCTTTTCTGTTGCAATTCTCCACATAGGGTGAAACTTCCACATTTGTTGCCTTTGTCAGAGCTCCTGGATTAGCTTTAGTGGTTAAATTGTCTTCCTTCACAAGCTTCTTGATTTCTTCCACCATTGATTTTTCAACCGCTCTAATCCTTGCCTTCACACTCAGCAAATCTGAAACCCCATCTGGTATCAAAGTGCTTTTGTTATCTCTTGAACTTTGATAGCCATTTTCATGGAGACAAGTTTCAATTACTGCATCCTGGACAAACAAACATTCATGATAAACAAGGATAAGTAGAATTCATATTTCCTGCATATGCTCATTGCCTCATTTAATAAGACAGAATAAAGAACAAAACTGAAGTACAGGATAACAAGTCAATGGAATATTACCTTTTGTTCTTGATTGCATTCAACAGGCATTTTGTTTATCCGAACTAGGGCAGTGTGTTCTAAAGAAGCAAAATCCTCTTTCAATGAACTAATGACTGGATTATATGCAGATAACTGCCCTTTCAGTCCTCCAATTTCACTTTCCAGTAGACAGACTCTTTCTGTCATCTGTTTAATCTCCAAGCTTTTTGCATCACTTTCATCTTCAAGTCTCATGCATACTCCAGTAAGCTCGGTGACCTTGTTTTCCAATAATGCTTCACTAATGGACGAAATCTGAAGATCAAAATAGAATGTAGCAGCCTCAGCCTCCCAAAGTTCAAATTCGTTTGTTTTATCCAGAAGCTCTGAACTCAATGTTTCCTCCCTAGCCCTCTGTTGTTCAACTTCTTGACGTAAGGATCTCATCTCTGACAGTAAACTTCTGTTTGCTTCGTTAAGATGCTCAATTTCTTTTTTGTGACTCATGCAACCTTCTGATAGTTCAAGAATCTGCCTTTCAAGATTTTCATTGATCAATCTTGATTGTTGTTTTCCCATCTTCAATTTCTCAATATCTCTGCAAAACTCTGCACTCAACATTTCTGCAGCCTTTAGCCTTTCCTCCATTTCTAACAGTTCTGCATTCTTCTTCACAAGAAGATGCTCTGAACTTTCAACCTGACAATTTAAATGGTTATTTTCAGATTTGGCTTCATGCAGATCTTTGTCCATCCTCTCAACTGACTCCTTCCAATAAACATTCTGAGCTTCTTTCACTTCAAACTTCTCCCTTAACAGACCAAGCTCCCGTTTAAGGTCATTGTTCACAGAGTGAAGACCACTGAGATGTTCAGCAAGTGCACGTTGTTCCAAGACCTTCTCAGTGAAAAAGCACTCATAAACCAAACTAAGGTTTTTTAGAGCCAGTGCCTCATGGAGGATTACACTATTCTCTTGTTCAGCAGCAGACTTTGCATCTTTGAGCTCCAAAACACTCCCAAGTAGTAAATTTTTCTCCTCAACTAACTTACAGTTTTCTTCCTCAAACACTAGATTGGTTCTTTGCAAATCTATCAACTCCACATGAAGGGCTTCCAATTTGGACCGTAATTCACTCTCCTTTTCTTCTCCCTTGGTCACTTCAGACCTAAGTTGCCTGTTCATCTCCAGAAGTTCAAGCTTAACCTTCTGCAACATTGCATGCTGCTCTCTTGTATTTTCAAACTCTTGCTCTAGGATCCTTTTCTCTGACACCAGTTCTTCTCCCTCAAATTCTTGTTGCGAAAGTACAGTTAGGAGGACAGAATTTTCTACAAGTAGTTGCAGCTTCTCCTCTTGGGTTTTCACAAGAGAGCCTTTCAAGCCCTCAATATTATTCAAAATATGCGATATAGGCATTTCCTCTTGCTTGATCCCTTTGCCATGCCCCCCACCTGAATCAACCTGAAGAGCTGCAAGCACTTGATGAATCCCCATTTTAAACTTTCTGATTTCGTCTAACAAGAACTCTAGCTCCATCTGTTGCATAAGGTTTTCACTCTCCAACTCAGAGATAACTTCATCAGAAAATTTTGATGCCTCCACGTGTTTTTGACATTCAATTAATAAGCCCATGTTCTTCTGCTCCAAGTCTTCAACACACTTTTGCAAAATAAACATCTCAACCTGAGCATTAACAGCTTTATCAAGTTCTTCTTCAAATTCTATCTTCCCCAACCGGCGTTCTTCCTGTAACCGAAGAACAATATTCTCCAAATTGGCCATCCGGGCTTCACTTGAATGTTTTTGATTAGCATGCTTTTCTTTTTGGGTCAAAAGCAAAGAATGGAGTTCTTCTACTTGACTGACTCGGCTTTCTTTGTCTTTCTCCATATCAGAATATTTTTCTTCTAACTTTGTAAACCTTTTTTCCAGATTACCTAGTTTTGCTTCAACACTCTCCAATTGAGATACCAGGACACTTCTTTCATTCAGAAGATTGTGCTTTTCATTATTCAGTAAATTGCAAAATTCTTCCAAGCTACTTGATTTAGCCCTTAAACCTTCAAGCTCAATTTTTGCATCAGAAAGGGACTTCTCCAGCAAGGTATTCTTTTCCAATAGATTCTGCATACTTTCAGTGATAATTTGTAACTGAGAAAGTAAAGATGATTTTTCAGTGACAAGAATGGATTTTTCTTCCTGCAGAACACCACAGGATTCTTGAAATTTCTTCACTGTATCCCTTAATCCACCCAGCTCATTATTCAAATTTGACAGGGAAGATCCCATAAAGGCATTTTCGCTCAAAAGCTTATCTATATCCTTCGACTTTTCACGCAGAGCTTCTTTCTCATCTCGCTCCATTTTGCATGCCTCCTTTAGCGTTGTGTTCTCCTTCTGTAAATCCTTCACAGATAGTGCAAAAGATTTAGGATTCAAACCTACAGAACCTAGTTCTTCCAGTATAGCCTGATATCTATTATTCAAGCCCTGGATTTCATCCTTTATTTGATGAGATTCCCGTTGGAGGAGATTACTTTCTTCAACTTTTACAGCAAACTCTCGTTCAAGTTTCTCTTTGATCATCTTCAGCTCTGAAATTTCCGTTTGCTGATTTTTTAATAACCTAGTGGAAGAGAAGTTAAGTTCATGCAAAGTCCTGTTTTCTTCCACAATCTGTTGCATTTCTTCCCTAAAACCTTGTTTGGAAAGCTGTAAGTCCTCCAATAGCTGAAGGCCATGTTTAAGTTCCAAAGCAAGAGATCTTTGCTCCTCTTGTGATTGAGAGTATGACTTCTGTAGAGTATGCAGAGTAGACTCGATTTGAAGAAAACGAGACTGCTCCTCATGCATCACAGTCTGCAGTCTCTCTAACTCGGTATGCTTCTCTAAAAGCTTTTCATCTTTCAAAGAAATCTTCTGCAATAGAACATCAGCCTCTAGCTGAAGAGATCGATTTGATGTCTCCAACATATCAGAATGTTTTTCAGCAGTCTTTAGTTTTTCAGCCCCAATCTCAATTTCTCTATTTAGTCGTTCAGAAATTTCTTGGGCAAGCAAAATTTCACTCTCCAAAGTAGATATTTTCTGCAAGCACTGCTTGTACAAGACAGTTACAGATTCTTTCTCTCCATTCAGCTCAGCAATATTTTTCTTCAATGATTTAACTTCTAGCTCTGTTCTTTCAATTTGCTCATTTAATTTCCTGGAATTCTCCTCAGCATGGGTGATCTTAGCCTCCAAAACAGATATCTTTTCAAGACATTGTTTATATTGAAGATGAGCAGCATCCTTCTCAGCCTCCAATGTGGCAAGTTCTTTTCTGAGATTTTTAGCTTCAGTTTCCGCTTTAGCAGCCCTTTCATCATTTCCCTTTGCATCCATCTGGGCCAGAGACAACGTAGTCTCCAGACTAGCTATCCTTTCCACACACTGCTTGTACTGAAGTAGACCGGCATCCTTCTCATATTTAAGCTCTGCTAAGGCTTCTTTCAGTACTTTGATTTCGATTTCAGCTTTGCTTGCTCGTTCATCAAGGCCTCCAGCATCTTTTTGGGCCTCATTTAGCTCTCTTTCTATTTCACATAACTTCTCCAAACTCTTCTGATATTGAAGAAAGATAGAATCCTTGTCAGACTGTATATCTTCCAGTGCTTTCTTTAAGGTTTGAACTTCACTTTCAGCTTTCTGTGCATGCTCAGAATCAGCATGAATCTGGGCCTTCGCATTCTGTTTTTCAGCTGATAATTGAGAGAACCCAAAAATTTCATTTAGCTGCTTTAGACCCTTTCGACTTAGACCATTTGCAGATTCTTCTAAACTCTCTCCATTCATTTTTAAAGTATTTTGGATTGAAGAAAACCCAAAGGCATCTTTCTGTAGGTCAACTGAGTCCAATAATGCACGAATTGGATGTGAGCCATGTGGCATTTCTGGTGTGTGTGGCTCAGGTCCAGTGCCTGAAGAACTACATGGTGAATCATCAGTCAGCAAGTTGGGAAATGCTTCTGCCATGGTTTTATGGGCCTGGCGTAGCTCCCCTGTCGCATGATCATACCTCTCTGCTAATGCACGATATGCTCGGTAGAATTCCTCAACTAATTTCATGAGTTCTGGCCGCTTCTTATAGTACATCTCTGCCCTCCTTGCAAATGAGTCTGCATCCTCTTCAATAAGCTTGATCATTGCTTTTACTTTGGCATCCATGTCTGCATAAAGTATAAACACTTAATAACACCACTTAAAGATTACTGAACCATGGATTTTTATGAATTTTGTTAGTGTAAATCACTGTATTTTGATGAAAATTTTCTTAAGAAAAATGAGCCACAGGTTAGTGTGCATGGCAAAATGAAATGTAGGACCACCATTGTGATCTCAAATTCTCAGTTCCAGCAAATGTTTTCTAAAACAAAATGGAAATTTACACGTTTACAATTTTTCTATGAAAAAAGTCTGCTAAGAAATATATTCAGATTCTTCTAGCACAATGGTAGACGTTGAATTGAAGATATAGAGGAAAAAGGCAAACCTGTAAGGTTCTCCTGGAGCCATTTTGAATTCTTTGGGCTAATGTGGCTGTCCCACCACCAAGAGTATAAGCGCCTTGACTCAGAATGTAACAAGGTTCCCATAACTCCAGCAAAGAACAGCAGTAAAGCTGGATTGAATTTGCAAAAGCTTGATATGGGATCCAGACCAGACTATAGATTCCACCACCAATGTTGATCTAATTTCAGACTCTTTAGGTCCGTTTCTCCTCTTATTTTACCTGACATCAAATAAATGATCACAAAGTTAATTGAACAAGAATAGCTCATATTCATGAAGTCCCACTTTACTTCTACGGTTTAATCTATAAGAAAATTGGATACACTTTCCACAAGGATGTTTTACTTGTATTACCTGCTCAATTGGGTACACCTCAAAAACCTCGTTGTTTATTAAATTTCTTGCTCCAGCAACGCCCACAATTCAAAATCACGTCAACTGTCAAAAACATAAATAAATAAATACCAAAAAGAGTTTTAAATAACAGGTGAACAGTAAAATCAGTGGTAACACCCCGCTCCTAAATACTGTAGAACATCATTCTCCAAATCCAAGAACATACGGAACATTCATTAAACAACAATCTCATTTTTCTAAGCATTCCAAAAAAATCTCATTTTTCTACATTTTTTGGGGGACGGAATTAGCAGAACAAACCAACAGATCCTGAAGATGAACAGAAAAACTCGTACACCAAATGACCAAAAAGCACCAGTTAATCCGCAGAAAAAATCTTTACCACAAGCTTTGGTAGAATCAAACACAAAATAATCACTGATCAAATTTGTTTCCACTAAACCATGGTATCCACGACATGATGAAGCAAACATGGAGAGAGAGAAAAAAGAGGCTACAGACACGGAAAAGCAACAAACAGTGAGTGACATCAAAAGGAAGCAAAGACATTGCACGCTCGTGAGTTATGTCATGATAAAAACAACAACGGATAAGCTCAGCAAAATTACAGAAACACCTACGAGATCAAGAACTTGCCAAGTGAAACGAACTTGATGAACTACCCCAACTCCACCGACCACACAAATGAGACGAAAACACAAAACTATGCAAATGGGCACCCAGAAAACTACAAAAAGCACCGAACTTTAATCCATTTCACATCCCTCACACCCCAAAAACATGGAATCTGGCAATGGGAGTGAGAACCTCGTATGAAGATGTGGTAGAAACAGAACACTGAACACCTTACCCCATTTTCTCTCTCTACGTCTGTAAGGCACAAAGTCGCACTTTCTCTCTCTCTAGGAGATGGGCATTATATTCTGGGCATGCAGGTTCTGACACTCCACTGAGTCCTTAACTGTAAAAAGGACAAGTTTTCAGAGAGAGAGAAGGCAACACAAGAAAAAAGAAAGAGTTACTGGATTTTGGTTTTTGGCAATTTCCTTTCTTCTTCTTGTTTTGAAATAGGGAATCTGTGGGCAATGTGAATTCGCCAGACCACAGTAATTATGGGATTATGCACTTAAATGCTATAATAATATTCCAGTCAAACGTAAATTATTTTTTGATTGTTTGTGGAACAGAAACGTATTCCTCAGGTTTTTCCCTGTCTTTCATCGTTATTTTCAAATTATAAGTTAAATGAGGAAACTGAAATGACTAACCTACCCTTACTTACCCTTTATTTTTTCTACCCGCGTTTCTCGCTTCCTTTTTTCCCCTCCACTCTCTCGTGCTTTTTCTACCCGTGAATTGTCCTCTCTATCAGAATGTATAACTGTTGATTTGATTTTTTTTTTTTTAAGGAAACTGTTTATTTGATAGTGTCAATGTATATAAATCAATTTTTTAAAATAAAAAGAGAGAAACACATAATATAATAAATTAGGCAATATTTTTTCTTTAGCTACAATATCAATATCAATATGAAGTAATTCCATTGAAAGCTGTGAATAATCTTGGTTGGAGATTACAAGCAAACATAAAATTAATATTTTTTTCGTTTTATTTTATACTTAATTATTAATTAAAATTTAAATTCTTAATCACTTCACTAAGAGACATACATTACTACTACACATTACTACTACCTGTGTATAATAGTTGTTGATATAAAATGCATAATATCATGATGAAGAGAGATTAAAAAATATTTAAAATACATAATATTTATTATATGATTTGGGTTTTTAATACTACTATCTTTTATAATTTTTTACTACTGATATGTTTTACTTTATTAAAAGCAGTGATAAAAAAAAATCTTGTGGTCATAAAATTAACATTTTCTTAAGCTTTTGACCAAATTTATAATGAGTTTTCTGACCACTTTTTTTTATATTAACAATTTATTTAATCACTTAAGTTAAAGCATCCAATACATGGAGTAAAGAATAAAATAAATAAATCAATTCAACTAAATATAAATATAGTTATCGTAATTTAACTCTTACTATGAAGGTTTATATCTTAATTCTTATAGAGGAATTTAAATTATTTCTTTTGTTCAGCTAAAAGTCACTTATTTTCAATCAATGAGCGGACCTTTGAAGATAACAGATTAAAAACAAAGTGATTACAACATAAGTCTTTAATGATATGGGTTTGAAAAGTAAATGGAAATTAAAATTTTAAATTTCTGTACCGTTGAGTACTACAAATTACAGAATTATAAATTGATTACTGTTTTATGCATCTTGAATTGGATTTTGTTAAAAGTATAGAATAATTGTTAACTTGGTTCGAGCATCCCCACCTTCGTGCATAAACTTCATACAAAACCGACAATATGGGCGGTATTGTGAGAAAAAAGGAGAGCACATCAAATCAAATATCATATTTGTAATTTAATTAAAAAGTTGTCTTGTTTTATATACTTACTCCTTTCCATCATGCACAGGTAATGTCACTTTCACACGGAAAATGACTGAGATAATATGTAGAGTAGTATAATATTACATATTCAATTTCAAAGTTTATATAGGAGATATAGTACTCTGACTTATATTCCAAGATAAAATATATTCCTAATTGTGTATTATTAATAATTAATAATTAGATCCTTCCCTCATTAGTAATATTGAACTTGATCACGCAAGATAATACTAGCCAAAAGGTGTTTGGTTAGAAAGTGAAGGTGTCTTTAAGGAAGTACTAATGTACTACTATTGGTGGTGGGTCAATTGGGGTGAGGGGTAGCCAACCTTTTGCCGTCAATAATTATTGAGATTTGGCAGAATTTAAAATCATTATAAATGCAATTAGAGAACTAAACCCCCAAAACAATAGAAAAATAAATAAAAGATATATTATATATTAAGGAGGGTTTGACTTTAGAGTCTACGATGATAAATATTTTTAGTCGTTTAGAAATTAAATAAGATCAAATATCAACATTTTAAATGAAAATATTTTGTGTATCGCGACGAAGGCTACTAAATCAACCAAATCAATTTCAAATATATTTCTTTTGGGTACATAAATCAATTTAAGATTAATATGATTAGTAAAAAAATGAAGTATATTATAGTTAAGACAGACGATTAAAAAACAGGTGGAAATCGTAACTTTTCAAAGGTCAACGTTTATCCTATTTTGTATACCTTCTATAATTTTAACATTCTATTCAGCAAATATTCAGAGTTACTTTCATTTATATATATAATCTTGTTATTCATGTTTTATATAAGCACGCTAGAAAATAGACATGCACTAAACACATGTACATAAAAAGGTTTATTTACATAGACGGATTTAGAGGGGACGAGTGTGGGTGATCTGGTCCTTCTTCCATAATTTGTTTTTAAAAAATTATACATATTTTTTATATATAAAAATGTACTTCATTTTAATCTCTTATATTGTTTTTAATATCCCCTTTATATTAGCTATTTTATTTGTTATAAACGAAGACAATAAGTTATAACAAAAGCTGTGAAAAAATTAATGGTGAGAGGAGAAAAATAAATTCAGTCATCTTAATTTTCAATTTGCATATATATGAGAAATCTTATTCCCTTTATTATAACAATTCGAATTTTTAAGGAAAAAAATGAAATAGACACATTGTTATAGAACACAATCCTATTTCTATCTCTAAATATAAAATTAAATTATCATTTTAAAATTGAAATTATTTCTTTACAAACTTCTCTTCTCACATAGGTATGTATTTTGCATTGTGTGACACATGTGAAATTAGTTTCATATCTTTCTTAATTAGTTATTGAATTAAAATATGCTTTTAATTGTCTTAATTTATTTTACTAATACTTAAATTTTAATCAATATAAATATAATGAAACATTTAAAAATTATATATTTTTATTATACAAAAGAATATTTTATTAATTAAGTCATGTTTTTTAAGTATTTAATATTTAAATGATCATGAAACATAAAGTATGATGTTTTGTCTTTCAAGATAAAGTCTCACACAAATAATCCAAATTTTTTTATAAAAAAATAACATGTAAAAACTGAATTATTTTGGGGATGAGATTTGAACAGTCAAACATTTTGCATGTGATTTTTCTGCTAGCGTAATACAGGTGGGCACCCCCCATGTGTCCTTTGATAAACATCGTTAATTTAATGAATGACACGCGCAATTATCTACGCGGATCTTGACCTAGTGTCTTTATTTCTGATAAGTTATATTCATACATTGCATATATACTACAATATTTGTAAATACGAGAGATAATTATCATATAGGTGAAGAAAAACAAAGAAAAATAATGTGTAAATATACTATTTTTTATTTACAATCATGCACAAGTGTGGGGCAAACTATTCACATGGCTCGTTAGATTTTTAATTTTTAATATTTTTGCAGAAAAAGTAGTATTCTTATTTTTGCAGAAAAATATATATTATTTTTTTATGAAGTATAATTAATTTTAAATAATAATAAAATTTTATTTAAAAATATATTTTTTATTATTAATAGGTCTTTTATTTAGATTAGGATGAATGGTAGAATGGGGACAGGAAAATATCACTAGCTCATTGACTTGTTTGAAATATTTTTACAGTTTCTTACGTCACCCTTAAATGAATTAATGAAAAGAACGAAAGGAAGTTTTCTTTGTATCAATTTGGGAGATAAGTTAAAGAAAGGAAATAATTCATTTTGAGTCTGCGAATAATTAAATTATATTATACCATTTAAATAATTATTAGTTATTAAATTACATACATATTCTAAACGTGTGTTATAAGATTGAGATGATATAACTTTTATTTAGAGTGCATGATAGAGATAATGAGATTTGAACCTAAAATTTTATGCAAATTATTCAAATTCTTTTATCACTAAGTCAACATGGATCATCGAATTATATCAACAATTTAAAACATGTTTATGATGACTTCTACCTTTTTTAACCCTCAAAAAGGTTAAGATAATCCCTTTCCTTTTTCAATCAAATATATATCTAAGAAAAACAATTATTTGTCCATTCTTGTTCTTGAACTCTTTTATATTTTTCATATTTAATTCTTCTAAAATAAATTGTTAATTAGAAAAACCAACAAGTTAAGTTTTAATAATTTTACAATAGCATTATACATATATATATATATATATATATATATATATATATATATATATATATATATATATATATGAGGGAGCTATTCTTTCCTCTTACTTTCCTTCCAAACTTAGATAAATAAATTTTTTTTGGTGAATAAATTAGATAAATAGTTGATATCACTTTAATTTATTTAAGTTATAAAACTTACAAATTTAAACTCTTCATTTCCTACACAAGCTAACATTAATTAATTAGTAACAATGTAACATATAGGCTTCCTATAGGTTGGAGGATGGAGAGCAAAGTAGACAAATTTGATACTAGCACTCTTCTTTCTTTCTTTAAGATGTTACTCCCAAACAAACCTACCATTCTTTTAAGACAGCACTTGCAGAGGTTGTACATCATTATTACCGACCCACATGATGTGATTTTTCTCCACTCTTCCCCCTCTCTCCAACATTATTGGTCGTGAAAAAAAGATGAATGAGACGTGTACATATTAGTCCACACACACAGATAATATATGTTGATTTTCTCATGGAAAGCTTTATCTACCTAGCTCTCTTAATTCACACTCACTTACTAGCTAACACAACCCCCCCACCAACCATATAGAGGTGCAATTTGTCTTTGAATTATAGAAAGGTGACGCAATGGTCCCATCCCTAGCTATTTCATAAAAAGATGTAAATCATATTATTTTTTCGTTTCTTACTAGTTGTGCTAGGCTTGGTCACTCCATCTCCCTCCCTCAGATTCTGAAAAGTTCCCATAAACTCATCAAAATCAAATCTACTTGGCCAATTCATCAGGGCATTTGTCGTGCTAAAAGTTCGGGGAAAGGGGAAAAGAGTGGAGGGGGATGTTGGGGACGATGATGCTAACATTTTCTATCATGTATTAAAAAATTAATGGCATACACTGTAAAGGAATGAATTAACAACAAAAAGGGACTCAATGTTTCCATTTATTTTCATCACCACCTCACGTGCTAACAGCTAACGCGTATCATTATCTTTTCCATTTTCTATTTGTGGTACTGATAATACTTTACTTTGGTTGTCTAAAAGTGTAGCATGAAATAAATTTTCGATGTGTAGGGTAACTGGGTAAGGTTCATCGATAGTTGAGTTGAACTCTTATAATTTGATGAGTTACAGTGCTACTACTTTGA
This sequence comes from Glycine max, assembly GCF_000004515.6. NCBI lineage: Eukaryota > Viridiplantae > Streptophyta > Magnoliopsida > Fabales > Fabaceae > Glycine > Glycine max. Next base: position 38,761,475 of record NC_038256.2, on the reverse strand, counting down.
ATTAAAGAATAAAAATGGTTAACACGTATATATTATGCATTGTAGGGAAAATATTTTTTTATTAAGAAATAGGGTAAATATAATTGAAATGTGAAAAATATAGTTTTCTTTAATATTTAAGGCAAAACTATTCTTAATGGTGATAAAAGTAAATTAATATATATGTTTAAAATATTAAAAATTTATTAGGGTTAGCCTGATGATGGAAGAATGGGATAACAAGCATGAAAACTTAGGTTTCATGTCAATATTGAAGTAAATATTAATCTTATATACGTATTCAATTGTAGATATATATAATCAAAGAGTGTGAAAAATATTTATGATGATATAAAAAAAATAGTTATCACAAACATATAAAAAGTATTGGATATCAATGCGAAGTAAAATATTAATGAAAGAAAAGAAACAAATTAAATTTTACAATAAAAAAATAATCATCTTAATTAAAACTCATCTACTTTACTAAGAGAACCACCAAATAGTGTTCATTTGAGATCATCAAATAGTTTAAAACTTTTGAAAAAATGAAATGAAAGGTATATCCCTAAAACAATACTAATAAGGAGTGCAGGGATGATAAGTCAAATAAGAACACATAATAATAATAAAAAAAAGACTTTAACGAAATAGACATTAATGTCAATCTCTAGGCTCTGGGTATAAGATGATAATGAAAAGAAACTTTTAGGTGAAGAGGTGAAAAGAAATTTTAACCTAATATTAAAAAAAAGGTAAAAGTAAAAATGTATTAAACTATTAAGAATAAATATAGCAAAAAAAAAAGTAATATGCTAATAAGCCACAAGCAAGTTGGAAAAACTAATAATCTATAAGTTACAATTAAACTAGTTGAAGAAAATTATATAACATTTGGAAAACTTTTAAAATGTGGTGGCTCTATTAAAACCACGTAATTAAAAATTGGAGTTTTTCCACAATAACAATGAATTGCATCCTATTCATCGTGAAATTGAGATCGATTTTCCTTCAGCACACCACCACCTCAAACACGCTATATAAGTTATAAGCAAGTGAAGTAAGTTAGTTTATTAAATACTTATTTGGTCAAACAAAGTAATCAAATAAACTATAAACTAACTTAGTCTTGTCAAACTATAAATGAAGTTGCAGGGTCTGGTTTCAACTTTGAGAATAGGTGGAGGTGGGGGTAGCGATGGCAATGGGAGACGAGGACGACAGTGCAATGCAAGGGGTTGATGGGAGTTAGGGGTGAGGGTAAAAATGAAGAGTTGGTACAAAATTTATAATATGTGGATGAATTAATCATTTTTCTTGTACGTATTTTCACATATAAGTAATTACATAAAAGCCTTTAGAAATTTATTAAATTAAAACTAAAAAAATCATAATTTAAAATTTAAATGAATTTTCGGAACGTCCCAATTAAACTTTAAAGGAGGAAGACAAAATGCTCTAGCTAGCGAGCTATTATATTTGTTGAATGAACTAATATTTTCTTTATATTGAATATTTATCCATGCCTTCAACTTTGCTGAGTTTAGAAATGAAGGAAAATCAAGATTATTCCCTATTTAATAAGCACAGATGAAAAGTTGTATTTATTTAGTTTTTCGTTCTCTCGTTGTTCTTGGACGTAAACAAGGGAAAGGAACGGGAGTAATTTTGTGTTCCCCCTATATTTACTTACATTTTTATTATTTTTGTTGATGAAACCGAACAGAAAAGGAAGCATTCACACTTTCTTATTAGGTGATAAAAAAATAATGTATTTTAAAGATTATTATTATTATTACTCCTATTCATCGTGGTCATGAAGAAGTAGAAGTCATTGGATTATGGTCTCAGGTATCCTCTTACCTCGCCCATATCCTTCCTTATAGCTGAAACCGATGTCTTTTCTCAAGTCATTGATTCGTCTAGGAAAAAAATACTACTTGATTAGAAAAGCAATTAAGAATGATTAGCGGTTACTCAAAGTAACCTCTAGTCAAGCAATTAAGTGGTGCTAAGTTGCTAGTAACATGCCATCTTTCACAAATTTCGGAACTACTTTATTCCCCTGAAGGAGCAATATTTACCAATACAAAGGAAATTTTAATTGAAAAGCTATTATATGCTTAATTTGATCGATTTCACTGCCAACGTAGCATCATTAAATTCCACAGCACCAACCACATTTACTTCATGTAACACATTAAAAAGGAATAGTCCAACATGACTAATGGGGACTTGATAACAAATCATTCTCCAAGTACTCTTAGGAGTGATGATAACCATCAGTTAAGATAGATATTATACAACTGAACTGAAGTTGTACATTATGAAATGAACGGAACAAACATATTACGAAAGTAAAACGAAACTCAATCATGTACATTCACCCTAAGCATACAGCTCCAACTGCAACAAACTGAAAACGTGAACCAAGGGAAGAGGGGTGGGGGTAGGCTAACTTAAGCCGAAGAAGAAGATCTTCATTCTAATGGTGAGGGGTGAGAGAAGGAAATGAAGAGATAGATTGTAATATCAACTTCCTCCCACCTCTGCGAGTAGTAGGTGATGATCCCACGTCACAATTAGGAGAGGAGATCCTCTTGCCGTTGGGAGAAGAAGTTTTGATGCAGGTGACAGGAGAGTCATCATCTGGAACAGTTTGCAAAGGCTTTACACATTTGGGTTGATGTTGAGACCGCGGAGCATTTGATTTCCCAAGCTTTTGGCTCACAAACAATCCAGAACTGGAGATGGTAGTAACAAAAGATCTTGGTGGCTTACCCTTTGATGAAAAGGATAATGGAAGCAATGATCTGTTACATAAAATGAACCAAGATCAATAATGGGCATTAATTTTATCATCTCAGCTGACCAAAACACAGCATATTAAACCTGGAAAGCGGTAATGGTGTTGTAGCAAGAGATTGGTCGGGATGGTCTTCGGTATTCTGAGTTTCAGTTTTCCATGAAGCATTTTCCACCACACCCTTTTCGCATGCTTCTGTTTCTTCTTCAGGTTCGGCTTCTAATCCAGAAGGAACAGAACCTGAACATAGAATAGAAATTGCCATAAATAAAATGTCCCCTCTAACAGCAAACAATTTTCAGAAGGGTAACATAGAAAATAGGGATTTAAAAAGCAAAGTTGGTGGTTTTAAAAAGACAGAGACTTACCATCCTTTCTACCATATGTGTTCTTGCATCCTTCACATCTACAGCTTACGGAGCAACCAACACCACCCTTCAAAAAAAATAAAAAAATGTTTGTAAATGAAGTTAAAAGAGAAATTGGAGGCATGCATGATATAAGAGCGGGGAGAAAACCTGATAGCATTCACAATATTTCTTTAGGCAGCTTGATTTCTTGCAATTACATCCTCTTTTGTGTCGTGCTGAGGCTGGAGTTTTGTTAAGGTCATCCTGCAAGAAAAAAAGAATTAATATATGAAAAAACATGGTTTAAATTAGAAAGTGAAAAATAAAGTTAAATATTAATTTGCTGACCCCAATTTCAGATACAGAATCAGAACTTCGTATGACTTTAGGAGCAAATGCAAGTGGATTACGAGACTCAATCTGCTGGCGAGTTTGAAGAACAGTCTCAACATGAATAGGTTTATTGAAGCAATCGCGGCATGCACAAGGTTCTATGCAGTAGACTCCAGCAGCAAAGCACTCACAATAACTGGTAAAAAGATTAATTAAAAAGATAATAAAGCCTTATTTATTCTCAAGATTTCATGTATGAGAACAAATTATGCACAAAGCTGAAGGAAATTGAGAAGATTCATGTACCTCATAAGTCATAAGCAAGACTAATATAACATGGATAACCAACACCAATTCACTTGGTGCAAGTGATCTTAAATTTAGAGTATACAAAATTTAGCAGACATTGTTTTCAAGGTTTAGTCAAAGGGACTGGTTGAAGGATATTTCCAAATAACATTATATGAGAATATCATGAGATTACACATTAAACTAGATTTATAATTTAAACTAAACATGATGGAAATGGCTATGGAAAATCATACCAGCACCAACATAAGCTCAAACACAAAAAAGTTACTAATAAAATTATCCTTCCTTGATGACTAAACTTAGTAAATGTACATTTTTAATTCAAAAGAAAATATTTCAAAATCATTTGACTCAGATGTCATCTGTAAGAACTTTCCTTCCCCAAAACCAGATCAACTCCTCAGCTAAATGTTTATCTGTTGCATTTCTGTATTTCAAGAGGCAGGTGAAGCCCAATTTAAAAGCCTGACCACTTACGCAAAGGCAAAATTATTTACATAACACATAACCAAATCAACCAGGTCAATCCTTAAATGTTCTAGCCAGTCTTTATACGACAGGACCGACAAGGAGCTTCCCAAATCCCATAACCAAGATTTTCAAGTTAACTACCAGCTAGCAGTTAATATTCATAGTCACGAATTGCCAGGACTGACCATTATATATAGCAGTTCCTAGAACAATCATTGTATGTATGCACACCGACTAATCCTTTTAACAACTTATTATCCCTCCAATTTAGGCTGTTAATACTTCCCAAGTCCTAAGAAGTCACTTGAGTGATTACAGATTAGATTTAACACGGAAAAAAGGCTTATGAGGCAATGTTCAGCATGCCTTGCTGAGTGGATTGCAATGTTGCACACTATATTTCTAAGTGCAAATGCATATCTACCTGACTTAATTGATTCAACAAATAAGTCTTCAGTGACAGTCTACATTTACATCTTCAACAACCAGAATTCATAACTTCATGAAGAAAAGTAGATACAGTAAACTCCTTGTTTTCCGAAAAAAGAAATCATAAAGACAATAAAACAGTTTAGTAAAAGAAACTATAAAAATCAAAGGCCATTGCAACATATGATAGTATTCCAACCCAAAACAAAAGGGGAGTGTTTCTTTAAACTTACAGCTTCAAACATTTTGATTTCTTACAATTACAACGCTTGCAAGACTCCCCTTCCCCAGCTGGTTCCAACTTGCGCCTGCAAATCCAGCTTAGTTAGGCTAACGAAGAAAGGAAAAGCTAAAATGTAATGGAATGAAGATTATCAAGCAGAATAGATAATCAGCAATTGTACTTGCCTTTTCTTTTTCGGACTATTCTGCTGGAAATCTTCACCAGCCATCTGAACCAATACCAATGACTGGGTACAATCTTCACCAGGCTGAACCTCATTCTCCAATGGCTCCAAATCTCTTTCCACTGATGCAGGTACCAATGATAGTTGATGTTCTTGGCTTGGAGAGAGTTGCACAGATGAAGGAGAGCTGAGCAGATTAGGTTGCCTTCCAGATGACAATGTGTCAATTTTTATGTTTTTGCAATCCTTTAAGCTTGCAAGTGCATTCAAGTGCAAACCAATTCCTGGCAAAACACATCTCCGTGAATCCCCACTGTGTTTTGTGGGAAGCAGTTGCTTTTCATTACTAACATTCCTCTCCTCAGATTTTGCTGTACTTGAGTTGGTGTTTGAATTATCAGCTGGGTTCCTCCTTTGCACACTGGCCATTTCAAAATCTAGACAGCGTCTCCGTATACCACGGTGTGTCACATAAACAAGCTAAATACAAAGACAAAAGTACTTTTTAGATTGATTGATGTGTTCAATGGTAAACACAATGACACAAGTAGAGATAAAGAAAAATATTCAAGTCTCATCACAAATTTATAAACATTTGTGTGACACTCTGCTATGAAATTTGTTAGGGAATGCAAAATGCAGAAAAAATCATAATAATGATACAATTTTTTATACAATGTGCTTTCAAAGTAATGATTGACAACAACCCACAGTCATACAGCATTATCCTAGAATTAAAAGTTTCATATATAAACAATGCAGGAATAAGTTACAAGTATAATTAAGCATGTTATAGTGTATATGAAAGTAAACTAGAAATCATGAAAAGCTCTGATACCCACAATTCACTGCAAGTCAAACAGACTTCATGTTCCTACCTTATTATCCATCTTTTCACTTGGATTGCTAGTCACCAAAGCAAGATTGCCAAGATTGTCCTGTCTCTGACTTGTGCCTGTGGCAGCTGCTGATTCAGAAGGATGATCTTCAATTTCATGTTCTGAACCAGAAGCAACTGCATTACCAATGTGCATTTGTTGACCATCATTGGTGGCAAATTGTGGTATCACAGTCATAATATTGCTAAGCTCAATTGAAGGATTTAATTGTTTATTTAAACCCTTAAAAGCTTCTGGGGGACTAAACATTAACAGATCAGAGGCTTCAGTAATCAAACTATCCACACCACAATCTTGGCCTTCAACTTTTGCCTCCTCAATCTGACATAATCCCGGAAGATGCATTTCACCCTCAATTGAATCTTTTTCAGAGCCTTCTGGAACAGAAGCAACATCTGATGCTGGCTTGCCATTGCCAGGCAATTCCAAAAGAGAATTAGCCTCATCACCATAGAGTAGAGGTTCATACCCTGGGCTACCCAAATTATATTTTAAGACTTGTGGAAGCTCAATTGAGATATTTGGGTTTTTATTTTCATTACATGGCTCAATTGAGGCATCTGCAACGGAAATCTTTTGAGCAGTATTTTCCTGTTGCTCACTTGATTCATGACATGCTTGAGCTGAATCTGCAGGAGTCTCTTCACATGAATAAACATTATTTACATCTTCAGACGAAACCTTAGGTTTGGATGTCTCCAAAAGGTTATGCCTAAAAAATTAACAATACAAAAACATGTCACTGAAACATCTACAATTCTATAGAGACCAATGTTACAATCATCAAAAACAATAAACAGGAAAAAGAAGAAGAAGATTTCACTGGTACCTCCTGAGGAATCTGGATTCCTTGTGACAGTTGCCATGGGGTGATGTGAAAACAGATGGAGGGGATGAAAAGCTATATGAGTTGAATGTCTGAGTAACGTGAACAGATTTAACGGGCTCTATAGGAGATAGATTACTGATATACTTAAACACAGGCGAATCCTGCATAAAAATACGGCCAAACTGGTGAAGTAAAAGAAAATTTTATGCATGGAACTTGATTAAAGTTCATCTAATTTTGCATTAAGAAAGACAAGGGCAAATCAGAAAATAGTTTACAAATTAATCGGTTAACAAACCGTATCACAAAGGGATTGCTTTCATTATAACTTAAAAAAAAAATGCAGGTTATAGATGCATGACGGCAAAAATGAAAACCTGAAAATTTTCAAGCACAAAACCTACAGGAGAACTGACCGTTGACCACAAAGCAGAAGATTTAGAGGGAGAAAAGAAAAACCCTTAAAATGAAGACCAAAATGGCAAAATGGGACTTTTTTTTAACAGATTTGGAAGAAGAAGAAGAGGAAAAAAAACAATTTAAACTTCAGAAGCAGTCGAATCTGGGGTTAGAAAATTAGCTTTCTTTACTGGCATATACTCAAAAGCAAGCGAACAAAAAAGAAAGAAAAAGAAAATCCCCAAATTGGTTAGAAATACAAAAGCGGTTGAATAATTGAAGTTGGGGAGTGATCTACAACACAGAAGCTGAGAGTTTTACAAGCACTTGAGCATGAATTAAAAAAAAAAAAACGTTTTTAACCTAAAAAAGGAAAAGTAAGAATAAAGAAATAGTGGTGAAAGCGCATGCAAAGAAGGAAGGAAAACCTCAAATTGGGAAAGAGGGGTGTTGATCTTGCTCCTATCTGGCGTGTCCATTATTGTTTGCAGAGAGCGAGAGAGGAAACATCAACAAAACATGCGAAAGTGTTGTGTTGTGTGTGAAAAATGAAAAATGAAAAAATGAGGGAAGAAGGAGTTGGGGTTAGCGGATTCAAGAATTGGATAGGCGGGAGAACCGAGTTTCTCTCCCCGACCCCACCCCACCCCACCCCTCTTCTATTCATTCCTATTGCCACATTTACTTATAGATAGAAAATAAATAGCCTGAAAATAAATTTTTTTAAAAAAATGGAAAGGAAATAGATAGAAAGTAAAGTAAAAAAAAAAATATGGATGTACTAGGGAGAAAGATAAAAGGATAAATAAAAAATACGTAAAAATACAATAAAAATAACAGCAGTGCATGTGAATGTTATTAGATTTGTTTTAATTTAAAAACAAAAGTATTAAACAAATAATTGAGTTAAAATTAGAGAAAAATTAGAAATTATTATTTTTTACATTCTCATGTCCTCACCCTTTATATAAAAATAGAAATATGTACAAAAATATACATAATATAAATTTTTGGAAATAATAAGTTATGTCTAAAAATATATTATTTTGATTACCTTATTTAGATATGAAAATATATTTTCAACTCTAGGTTAGGAATCTAAAGGATTCCATGAAAGTATAAAACAAACACAACACTCCCTTGGACAACTTAGTAAAAATAAAACGGATATCCTCAAATTATGTTGCCTCTCTCTCTTTTTTCACTACTGTAACGCATCATTTCTTATTTTCTTTTCTCTCTTTTCTTCATATTTCTTAGTATTTTCTTTCGGGACTAGTTATTGTATATTATATATTTGTTTATTCTCACTGCTTGCAGAGTGGTTTTTTCTGGTTTAGTGCGCAGTGATAGAAACTCATAAAAGCATCAAATTCCCCTTATCACATGATAGTTGTGGCCGCATTAAATGATCATGATAGGTGTTTATAAAAAGGAAGAGCGTCGGCACTTTAATGTGTTAAGAAGTAATAACATTCTGTAATATGAACACTTCTTTCTTTACAAATATCATTGTCCTATATTATGCATGGATCTTGTTAATGTGCTTGAGATATTGATTAAATAATTAACAAGAAAAAAATATTTATTATAATATGAGAATATAAAAAAATTATAAGAAACATAATATTGTGTATCTTAATAATAAATAAATAAATTCTTAACCAATGTGTTAATTGTCATGTTATATAAGAATTGATGAATACTAACCAATACTTTTAATATGATTCTTATTAAGGAAATAAAAAGTATTTTTTATATAGGATGCGTAAAATTATATTTTCCTATAAAAAATTCTCTTTTAATTCTTGGACAACAGTTAATAGGAACAGTTAATAGGATTGTAAGTGTTTACATTAAGTTTGATTTAACTTAATTTTTAACTGAATCCAATTAAATTTAATTAGATCATATTAATTTATATTTTATTTTATTTAAATTTAATTAGATCATATTAATTTAAATTTTCTTTTATTTTTTGAGATGGGATACATGTATAACAAAACATATAACAATTCGTAAAAAAAAAAAAAATAGTTTTCTTTTTCTGCATTAAAGGGGCAAACGCCCAAAAAACAAGAACAAACATCACAATTTCACCAAGCTTTGAAACTCAGCTCGGATAGCAAATACTGCAAACAAAATGTATCTCCACAAAAGAAACTAAACCATGATCTAAGGACAAACCATACTTAACAAATGGTCAGCCACCTTATTACGGACTCTAAACACATGAACAAAATGGACATTCATAAGAGGCACAATGCATGCCTTAGTTGCATCCACAGTACACTTATCTCTGACATGCAAATCCTTTAAGCCTTTAACCATACGAATAACATCTTTTGAATCTGAGTGGATTTCCAAGGATGAAAACCCGTGCTCCCTAGCCAAATTAATCCCATGAAAAATGACCCATAATTCAGATTGCACAACAGAGCATATATACTTCCAATCCGCATGCAAAAGCTCCTTGAAATTGTCCTTCACATGATCTCTCAGAATCCCTCCGCATGCAGCTTTGGGATCATGGACAAACCAAGCTCCATCAACATTTAAACTCATCTTATCATGCTATGAGCTGAAAATTGATTGATTTTCATAATAGAGTTGGAAAGCTTATCCCCAAAACTCACTCCACTCTCTAGATTGATCTATTTTCTATTCACATCTAGCTCACTCCACAAAATATTGTGAAAAATGAACATGTTTCTCTGCCAAATCAAATCCAGCATAATCCCATTCCTATTATGCCATCGAGAATTCGGCAACGAAGACTCACTTATAATAAATGATTTTTATTAGAGATAGGTACGATTAATTTGAAGCAACTATTGTAACTTGGAAGCCATTGTATCGGAGATGACCTTCTAAATTTTTATTTTTTTCCTTTTGTGTTCACCACGTGGCTCCATTTTTTTTTTCAATTTTAACTCCGTAATTAAATATATTTGTTAACTAGTTAATATTCTCTAAAAGATTACAAACATATCTTATTTTTCAAGAAACTAATTTGCATATTTTCCGACCTTTTTATTCTCACGATAAATGACGTGTATATTACTTGCTCACGAAAATATTAAAATTAAAAAGTTACTAACTTCCCTTCTCACATTTCTTCTATTTAAATTTAATAATTATTTAAAAAATACTAAATACTAATTAAACCCACACAAAAATACTAATTAAACCCTATTATAAATTTATACAGATAAATACATTATATAAATGTACATGTTTTACCGCAAACAATTAGTTCTTAAGCGTCAAAGATTCTCTCTAAGACGACAATTATCCACTAAATGAAGAATGTGATGTTAGAAATATTGATTCAAACACAAACACACACCTATAAGGAAGGAAGAATTCATATAAAAACTTAAGTCAACTCACATTATTCTTATTCATAATTACATAATTATTGGAAAAAAACTTGGAACAAAGCCCCTTAATTTCACGGCCTGTTTGGATTGGATAACGAAGATGATGTCACCCATCTGAACAAAGCAAAGATAGAAAGAAAGGAATGACTGCTACCTTGGCGCAGGGCAAAATTGAAAAGGCCATCTAACAACTAATCCAAAGTGTTGTGTTTATTGCGCTTTCACTTCAAGTTTTTATAGTAATATGTTAGGATATGAAAATAATCTTAGTTTAGAGGTTGTACTTAACACTTAATTTTAAGTATTACATGAACAATTTTAACATATTATTAAAATTGGGTTCTATTTTTTTCAGTATTGATTTTTAATTTATTAATGTTTAATAAGAATATTTTATTTGTATTTTAAATTAAACTAGTATATCACATGATTAAAAATGATAAAGTGCATAAACTAATTTCACGACTTCCATAAATACTAAGAAAATGATGACAAATACTATTTTTGGAATGTATAACTATAGAGATATAAAAAAAGATAATAAAGACAATAGACGTGAATAAAGTAAGTGATAATATATATAAAATAAAAAGAAAATAAATAATTCATGCATATTTTTAAAAGGATAACAAAAAACTTTAAGTGCATTTTAGTGTTGGATGGAGAATAAATCTTATGACCGGATCAAAAACTTAAATTTATGAAGGTATTTTAAAATTCTATTAAAGACCTTTTTTTTTTATTAAAATTTTAGGTGAATCATTTTTAGGATTGATTAGAGTCAAGGACATATTTCAAAATTCATTAAGTGCTTAGATGATCTATACGTATGTATAATAGTAATAAAATTTTTACATCGACAACGAGATTTGAACTAATATTCTTGTGGGATAAGTCTATTTTTATCGATAGAATCAATTTTTGTTAACAATTTCTATTGAGGAATATGTTTTAATTATGATAATTAATTTTTTTTTTGAAATAAAAACAAACATATCAATAATAATTGAGATAAAATAAACTAACATAATTAAAAGAAAACAAACATAGGATAAAAATAACGACTCAATATATTAATTGAACCCCAACAATTGGAGAAGCGGCAAATCATATACTCTTGATGATCACCACCATGAAACCTACATTTATGCGAGGAAGAGGTGCAAAATTAAGATGTTTGTGAAGTGTCTCTGTCTTCCCTGAATCCACGGTTACCTTCCTTCCTTTTCAAAGTTCGAGTACCAACATATACCAAACCATTACCAAACAAACGGGTCACCCTCCTTCAGTAGGGCAAATAGACCCTAAGCTAGTAAAGTCATTAAAGGGACGTGTTTGGTCACGTGACTCATCCCACCCCATTGAATTAATGGAAGAAAAAAAAGGTGAAATAAATCATGAATTTGTGAAGGGTTAGGCATGCCAACATGGTGTGGTGTGTCTCTTAATTTGATTAATTTGGTTTCTATGTGAGGTGAAGTTCATGTGAAATCATAGTGTCTTGTATTTGAGTAACATGGCTACTTTTTCTGTCACATGCTATATGGCTGGCACTTTACACATTCCCACCACTGGTTTCATGATTCTTGATCTTTTTGTAGATAAATTGACCGACAAATGTTCAAGGTTGAGCTTAACCCTTGGGCTCTACCTGTATAAATACGAGTGTATATGTAACGCATGTTATCTTGGTTGTATAATAAAATATTGAACTAAAATCACTGATTTGTGATATTTTATTTGGAAAAAAAAAGAAAAAAAAGCCAAGTGTTAGGTTTTCGGGTGAAGTGTCAAGATGAGACTCTGGACTAACAAAATACAATGCATTTGACTAAATATTATAATGGAGATTATTTGGGTTCATCACTTCTTGATTCCTGGATGCTGTTTCTTACATGGATACAGCCAAAAGGAAGACCAAAAACCTTAATGAATAAAAAAAAAGACCAAAGCCCTCATAAATAAATAAATTAATTGAAAAATATATCAAAGATCAAGAAGGGTTAAGTGTCCTAGGTTGTGATAGATAGGGAAGTGATAATCTAGTTAATTAAATCTCGATATGGGGAATATGAATATAATCTATTAGTAATTAAAATCCGGTAAAAAAAATTTTAAGGATTAAAATTTTTAAGTATTATTTAAACGATTCAGTTTTAAATTTATTATATTAATTACTTGTGTCTAACCATTCCATTATTTTGATGAAGATTTAATTTTGTTTTACTGCACTTACTTCTCTTGTCTTTTTTCATGTATGTTTCTCAAAGAAGTTTCGTGCATGGACATTTCGAAAGAGGATAGATGCATAATTTGTTCCACGCATAGCCTGTCGTATATATAATAATAATATTCCTATTCAGAAATATTTTTATGGTGAGAATAATAAATATAAATTATTTTTTTTTGACAAATTTATTATTGTTATATATATTTAACTATTATAATTATGAAAATAATAAATATAGATCATTAGATGAAGTTTTTGGTATTCTCCGCACATAGTCTAAGGCAAAGAGCTTCAATACCAAGATAAAATGTTTTAATTGCAATGGTATAAATTGTTTGTTGTCACGAATGGTTAGAATGTGCATAAATTGCCTGTTCCAGTTAAAAAGAATCCTGAGTAAAAGTAGAGGGGGGAGATATACGATAAAAACATGAATTTAATTTTTATGATTTTGAACCGACTTGGGGGGAATTAGTGTTACTTTACTTTTGTTTTATGTCAAATTGTCTTTTAATAATTGTGTAAAAAGTTTTTTTAAAATATATTTTTAATCATTAAATTTTTTATACAGTTTTTTTTTATTGTTATCCTCTCTTTTCTTATTTAAATAAATAGAGATAAATTTCTTCACCTTTTTCTTTCTAATTTCTATTATCCCAAATAACACATTTTTTATTTATTCTTACTTTTTCATTTTTATCACCACTTCCCTTTTCATTTTTCGTCCCAACGAATTGTTAAGCTACAATGTAAATGTTAATATTTCTAAGATGGAGAACTAATAGTACTTAAAACATATACCAACTTATTAATATATAGTTGATACGGGTCGAGTTGTCTTTAAATTTAGATCTTGTCAATAATAAAAAAAGTGATTAGAAAAAAATCTCACTATAAGTGCTTTAACTTAATTTTTTATTAGTAAAGAATTAATAAATTTTTCACACTAATATCATAAAAAAATATAACACTAACAAAATATAACACTAACTTTAATGTTATTTCTTATCTTAATTATATATATATATATTAATAATATACATAAGAGTGATTGATTGTCAAAGTGTAGAGTTTTAAGTCAAAAGATAAGGTGCATATATATTGGGAATTAGATTTTTATCACTAAGGTTTAAGTGACTTAAATGCAAAGTGAAAGATTACATTTTACTATATAAAAATTAACTTATTTATTATAATTGGTGATAGTTTTTACTATAAATAGAAAATACAATTGGTGGAGAAATAACACATGAAGAGAGAGTGTGTGAGAAGAGAGATTGTCAAACAAAGTCACTTTGTTGAGAGAAATGTGTTTTTATACAAAAGTGTTATCATTTCTTAGGGTATTCAGGTTTGTAGAGCGAAACATTGTTTGGTATGAGTTACAATATTGTAATCATTTTTGTGATAATGAAATATTTTTTAAGACGATTCTGTGAACGAGGCAAGAAATGTCAAACCACGTTAATTCTTGTATTTGTTATTATTTTTCTCACGGTGTAATTTTTATTGTATCCTCGTGATCTTTTGTGGATGTGAATAATTTTATTTGAAGAAGAATTGATTACCCAACACCGAAGGAAAGGAGATTTAACGGATTCCTATGTGATTTTTATTTATTTTAATTGAGGGTAAATAATGAGAAGGAAAAAGAAAAGTTTCTTTGATTAAAGCTGTTCTAAGATTCACTATGAATTTTTATATAACTCTCAAACATTGCTGACGCTTTAATTGTACTGATATATGCGTATTGGTATAGCTTATAACGAGTTATGAATCTTGTATGATTGAAATTTGATGCCCACAAAATCAAATAATGCGTCTACATATAGCGGTTAAGGGAAGGATTAGCTAGCTATAACTAGGGCTTATAGGATACACCGTGAAACATTATTGTATTTTCAAGACATTAGAGCACCTTTATCTTGCCATGGTTTCACAGAAAAACATATTTTTCTCTTACTTTTTTTATTGAAAGAAACAAGAAAAATAAATCGGAATTCATTATTTTTTTAAGCTTTACGTCGTTGCTAGTTTGTATATATAGAAATTAGAAACAGTAGCGTCTGCATGAGATTTCTTCTCCTAAGAAAAGTGTTAAGAACCACTGTTAAAGTTACCTGTTTTCTCTTTCAGTATATCAACAGTAATATATATAAACTGCCTTAAACTTCTTTTTTTTATCGCTAAACATTGAATGTGTTGCTTTCTTTTTCTTTTAGTTTTTACTAAAGAGGGTGACTTTCTCGATAGGCATGATGATGACAAAAGAGAAATGATCAAGTTTCGAGGTTAGCAATGCATCTATATATAATTTGTGAGTTAATTATATATTCTAATCTTAAATCAGTCTAATTCTAATAAGGCTTACAAAACCAGTTTTTATTTTTTTATTTTAAAGGATGTCTGTTTTGAAATTAACTAGGAAAAGTTGACTAGATGCGTGCAATTTTTCCTTCTGAAACCATAGACTTCTTTTTTAACTTTGTTATATGCAATAATATTCTATGACGATGCTCTTGAAAATTTGCAAGTGGCCAAAAGGAAAGGTGAATATTAAAGAGGAAAATGTCAGAACTAAAGAAAACATAGTGGTACATTGTTGTAACGTAACAGTTCTCTATGAACTATGGTATGTGTGAACCTATGTGTGTTTTGAGTCCTTTCCTTTCTCAGTGTCACGTTACTAATGAACTTTTCAAGATAATCTGTCTCCTTCTGAATTTGCTTTTCTGATTTGTTACCAAAGGATTTAAAGAATATACTTTCCATTCCTAAGAACATGTATTTTAATGTGTTCATTCTCTCAATTACATCGGTGTATTTCAATAGATTAATATTATAAAATAATTATATTAGTTATTTATTACAAGTGAGTTTTATTTTATATGGTCAAGTTAAGTGAAACCGTTAGATTACTTAATAATATGATGAGTTTAAATAAGTAGATGTTAGTGTTGACCATTAAAAAATGATGAGAATCCTATTAAGTTAACATGTTATTAAAAGATTATAGTTCCTAATATAACGAGTCGTCGTACATAATTTTTCTTCTTCCCATTTGAAAAATTACAAAGGTTTTATTGTGGGATAAAGAGACTTAGAAAGAACCATAAGGTCGCCGACTACATTATTCATCGACTGTTCATGATTTTCAATGATTGTCAAAGAACACTTTGATCAGAAACCAACTACGAATCTAGGTGTTTTACTTTAATCCTTAATAATCAGACATGTTGTAGATTCTAGGACTTTTGATAATTTGTCATAGGATATGTACATGGGAATTTTAGCTTTCACATGAATAATAAATAACAAGGATTAAAGACTAGAGAATTCCAACAAAATTTGTTTTTTCATGTCTAGCTAATTCAAATTCTTACTATTAACGACTTAATGTATATTCAAATTAGGTTAACCTGCATGAAAGAAGAGTGTCTTTAACAAAGAGAAAGTGTAAATAGCAAAAACCAATTATACGCTAATTATTACATTAATAGCCCAGTCAATGTTTCTGCTTGCTAAGTGGGCCGGTCCACTCTTTCCTTCTCTTTTTGTAATTGTTTAACCGCATCAATAGACGAAAAAAAAGGCTGCATCAATATATTTAGTTAAGCACATTTTTTTTTTAAACAGAATGTAGTTAACTGAATTACATATAGTATATTAGTATCTATATAATATGGAATCAATTTTGTTAATTATATTCTAACATTACATATAATGTATTGATATTTGATATTTAATATATTTGCATTTTAATGAAACTCGTCACCAATGACTTTTTAATTCCTTTGTTAATAGGTTTATCATGAATTTTATTCAACAATGATAAGCGCACTAAAAAGATTGCGAGGAAGTATTTTATTAATACTTTTCATGTATAAATAACACGTGATATTCGAGTGAAACATATTAAAATCCCTCAAGCAAATGGTCTTAGATTTAATTTTTAAATTTTTGTGTATGAAAAAAATGCTATAGGAGGAATTCTTGCTTTGATCTTAATCTAAAAAATAAAATTGTTTCTCACCTACTAAAAAATAAGATATTATAGGAAAAAAATATTTATTATACATAAAAAGTTACACAGACAAAATCAATCATATATTGACTCATCATAATTTTTACCAAATGAATACATAAAATGCAATAAATAACAAACTAAAGATTCGTTTGACATGCTTAAAAGCATGGTATAGGAAATGATAAATATAACTGTTCCATGTTTAATTTAAAAAATTATCATGCAATAATACAAATGAGATAAAGATGGACAATACAAAAAATCAATTCCTAGTTACTTACTTATGGGATGATTTTTTGTTCCAAGTACTAAAGATTGAGAAGATAAAAATAACCATTTCTTCATCTTGACTCTCTCTCTCTCCCTCACCCTCTTCTCCCTTTTTTCTTACTCTCTCCTACCATCTTTACCCTCAATCAGAATGCATCCAAAAAATTATTTTCACTGCACGAATTTTGGTTTTCCTCTTCTCGTCCCAATCCTCGTCATTGGATTTAGTTTTGTTGGTATTCTCTTGGGAGAAGATGATGCCATATGTCATTCAATGTGTGCTTTACTTCAAATTGCAAGGGGAGAAAATATATAATATACTAAAATATCATTTTGTAATATAATAAAAATAATCTAATTTGATTTACGCATTTGGAATTCCTAATTTATCTTAAATATATAAATCCTCTTGAAATCTGCATAGCTGCTCACAGATTACTCTCATCAAGTCACCTCATCTTTTCTTTAGTTCCCACTCTAGATATCTAATAATTATGGTAAAATTAAGGAAATAAGTTATTTGAACGAAGATAAATTAATTATTATTATATTTATGAATCTATTATGATGTGTTAAAATTAAAAATTTAAATTAAATTCAAATTGGGAGTAATTAAAATAATATTAAAATCATGTTTATCTTGCAAAATAATTCTTAAAAAATTTCCCACTTAAATAAATATTCAGATTTATGATATAAGATTCGATAACTTCATATTCCTTTTATTACTTTTTATTTATTAAACATATCATTTTTCTTTTAAAATTGTTTTTTTATCATTTCCAACTAAAAAAAAAGAAGAATCATTGTATGTTTAATAACAATAATAATAGTTAAAAAAAACAACGTCAACCAATAATTGAGTTAGAATTAAATTCCTATCTATATTGTCTTTTAACTTTTATGTGTTAATTCCCCAAATTTTACTGTTAAGAGTTAAGAAGCCAATATTAATGGTTAATGAAATTCACATGTCATTTATAGAGTATATTAATATTATATTTATTATTTAATGAGAATATGAGAGGTGAAAAGTATATTATTGATGATTAATTATTTTAATTAAAGTCAATTCTAACAGTATTTTACGGTTGAAATTCACTCTCCTCTTAGTTATTTTCCTTATTTTATAAGATTGTAGAAACTCCCTGGTATTTTGTCACTGTAAACAAAACAAAATATCTACATCTTTGAATTCGAAGAACATTTATGGAAAAAAGTGCTTGATTAGGAATCTAGAATCCAACCAATTTATTGTTATTAAAAAAAATCCTTGTAGAAAAAAAGACTTCCACAAAAGAAAAGGACATAACTAAATATAAATTAATAGGCATATGGTTCACTCTTATTCCTACAGTTCGTGTGAACATTGCAGACTATAGAGGAAAATTCCAATCCAAGGAAATAAATGATCTATTGCGTATTCAAGTAAAATAGTAGTGTATACATTTTTTTGATAATTTTAAAAAGGGAGTAGGATATAAAAAAGATAAAAATTTGATATCTTATAAAACGGAATATGTAACAGACTAACAGTACTGTAACTTATGATCTCTGGCATATTTTAAGGGATATATGAACGCGTTTCTCTTTTTATTTTTTCTCTCTCTATTAGTTGCATATCACAAGAGTTGGTGTTTTCTTTCTTTCTATCGATAGGCATACACTGAATTGGAGACGATGACTACCTCTGCATTGCTCGCATTGACTTTTCTTTCAAAAGCCAAAGCCTTTGACTCTTAGCAACCCTGGCGCTACAAGGTACCCTACCCTACCCTTCATGCTCTTTTCTTTTCACATTAAAAATGCGAATTTATTGTCTATAGTTTCTTTTCATCTTCTTTGTTTAGCGGTATTATCAATCTCTTTTGTGTTGTGTCTTAAGAGATCTACATTCATTGATTGAATGCGAGTGGGTTTTGGGAGAAATTTAATAATATCTTCAAAATTGTAAAAGTTTAGGTACAGTCTCTCTTATCTCTTTCTTAATGTGTTTAAACTCATTTAATTATTAATCTAACAAATAATTATTCCAAAATTCTTAAACTTTTTCGGGTATCATAGGAACTTTCATGTTTTAAATCCCACTCCATTTTTTTCATTGTGATTTGTAACATTTTTGGCATGAATCATTTTTTTTTTATTTGTCCCCTTAAAACCTTGATTTCCTTTGTTGTAACCTTGTAGGTCTTGATCATGTTGTTGTGTGAATTGGGTCTTACTGATTTCCGATCGATAGTTTTGGTTTCTTCTTTAATCAGTTTTTTTTTTTTCTTTTAACAATTAGGATAGTCAATAGAATAGGTGGTTGGTGAGGAGAAAATTCTAGGTTTGAATCATGCGGGATAGATTGCTGGGAGTGTCCTTAATAGTTGTTATCGGTTTTCATTTATTTTTTATTTTTAAAAAATAGTATAATTTAGTATTGATTCAACCCAAAAATTAGTTTATCTAATGGGAATTATCTTTTTACAGTGACGAATCCAAGGGAGCAAGCATCGGCTTTTAGCCTTCCTCCCTCAAGACTTCTTGTATATGTTAGAAGAAAAGAATAGTTTACTTAATTTCCTTCTAGTAGTGATTTTTATGTCTAATTTTACATAAAATTAATAATAAATACTTATGTGAAACTCATAATTTATTAATTTTTTACAGCATTAAATAATTATTTATTAAAATTTAAATATTTAAATAATTATGTAAAAGAAAATTTGTTCCCCTTTAATACATTTTTGGATTAATCATTGGTCTTCTACTTGTAGACATTATTTTGATCAGATACACTTATCATCTTAAAATTTGAATTAAGTTTTGACTCAACCTTATTCATAAAACTGTCTCTTGGATTAGCTTTTTTTTTAATAAGAGATTCTCTTCTTCTTACTTAAGTAAAAGTTTTTAATCATAATCTCTCTCTTTTTTTAGATGTAATTTGAGGCAACATTTGAACTTATAGCAAATAATTTATTATTTTCCTCTCATGTTTACCCTAACTATTTTTTTAATTAAATTTTTCTTCTATTTACTCCCTTATAAAACAAAAAATCTCTTCCGTGCCTTTTACTCTCATGTCACTTTATTTTTATTTATTTAATAAAATTATATAAAAATATAATTAAAAATCAATATTTTAGTTTTTAAAATAACAAACATTTTAAAATAAATAGTATACATCAATAGAATTATATATAAAACATATAAATATGTATTTTTATATTATTTTATATTTATTAGTTATTTTAACTGTTGATTTGGCTATCAGCTATAAGTTAATTTGCTAGTTCATGAATTATTTAGCAACAGTAGCTATCCTCTGTTCTGTTAGTTAGTGTACGATGTTTACCCCCCCATCTGTTAGTTTTTGTCAAACAGAGCAACAGAGCAATGTAAAAGTTATAATATTTAGAGGTTGTCAAATATCAAGAATGTAGTGACGTAATTAACATTGTATTTTTTTCTAATTAATTTTATTATTGTCCCAGTTGTGCAAATTCGTTTTTGGAATTTGAGGTTGTCAAATTTGGGGGGATCGAGATGCATTCAGAAGGTGGGGTTACACCGAAGATGGGATTGGAAGCTGTACCTTCGAATTCAAAGATGATATGTAGTGAAAACCTTAGCAGCAAAAATATGAATTTTAGAGCCGATAAAATTGATCTGATGAATTTGGATGTCATGCTAGAAAAACACGTCAACAGGATTTTTTCCAAAAGCATTGAGGCAAAAAGGCATAAAGAGTCATGGGAGATTGATTTGACCAAATTGGATTTACAATATTGTGTAGCTAATGGGGCCTATGGCACTGTCTACAGGGGTACTTATGACAATCAAGATGTTGCAGGTATTGCATTCTCATACTGATTAGAATGTAGTAATGTACTTATTATTCTCTCAAGCTCTGTGCATGTTGTGGTATTGTTTTTGGGTTTGGTTTAGTGACGAAAGATTTGGATAGTTTGTGTCAGTGTTATCAATGATGAATGGTCAAAATTCTCACATATAAACACATCATTGCGTCTTATGACGTTGTCATGACAAACCTTTCTTCACAAATTGCCTGTGGCGGTTGGCAAAAAATCCGCCACACCATTTTGTCATGACGGGGCCATAACGGCTGTTTAACAATACTGATTTGTGTGAAGTCTTATATTGAAATTTTGTAGCTTTCATTGTATAAGAAAAAACTTTTTATTCTTCTTTTTTTTTTCTTCAAGTGATATGTGCGCGTTGATTTGAAATATTGTTCCCACACTGAGGGTGAGCAAAGGCAACCCTCACTTTAATAAAATATAAATAAATATTTTGAGTAATTATATTTTGTTTTTTCTGTTTTTATATATTCGAACATACTACTTAATTTTTTTATTTTAAATCATAATATATCTAATATATTAAAATTTATGACTTACTATTAATTTTCATTTGTTAAAATAGATTGCTCTGACTGATTCAAGATCATGTTTCTGCTACTGCAAATGAAACACTTAACAGTCTTGGTTTAGAGCATTTTATGTTTAAAGAAATTCTCACTTTATCGTCTTGTTGAATTGTTTAGTGAAAGTCTTGGACTGGGGTGAGGATGGTGTTGCCACTGCTGTTGAAATTGCTGCTTTACGAGCATCATTTTGGCAGGAGGTTACTGTATGGCAAAAACTTGATCATCCAAATGTCACAAAAGTACAAGCTTATAGTCTTTACACTCTCATCTCATGTATTGAATATTCATATTCATGACCACTACATGCAATATCTGCATGCAGCACGCTTAGTTTTCCCCCTTCTTTCCCTAGTTTTTCTTAAGGTAGTACAAGTTTGTAATTCTTCACATCATTTCTCCAACAGTTCATTGGGGCTTCAATGGGCACTTCAAATCTTAAGATTCCCTTACCAAGCTGTGGTCAAAATTCTGTTCCTTCCAAGGCATGTTGTGTTATTGCTGAGTTTCTTCCTGGTGGAACATTGAAACAATACTTGTTTAAAAATAGGCAGAACAAACTTCCATATAAGGTTGTGATTCAGCTGGCTTTAGACCTCTCTAGAAGGTGAGTCACATTGTATTAATTTAACTTTGCAGTTGTTGATATTAATACTCTTTTCCCCCCTAACTGAAACTTTTTTTTCCCATTGCAGTCTTAGTTATCTACATTCAAAGAAAATTGTTCATCGCGATGTAAAAACTGACAATATGCTGTTAGATGCCAAACAAAATTTGAAAATAGCTGATTTTGGAGTTGCTCGTGTAGAAGCTATAAATCAAAGTGAGATGACAGGTGAAACTGGAACCTATGGATATATGGCACCGGAGGTAATTAATCATTGCTTTGAAACTTGCTTTAGATGTTATGTAGTTCAATAGAATGGCAGAATATGGAAGTGTTATTTTGATAACTTAAATATAATTCTCTTTAATCTTGCTCTTGTAGGTTTTAAATGGCAAGCCTTACAACAGAAAATGTGATGTCTATAGCTTTGGCATTTGCTTGTGGGAAATTTATTACTGTAATAGGCCTTATTCAAAGCTAAGCCTTGCTGCTGTGTCACGTGCAGTTATTAATCAGGTTAGTTCATAAAACGAACTGTTTCTGCCCCATCTCATATTCTTCCCCTATCTTTGAGTATTTAAAATTCCCACCGTGTTGTCTAAACTCTGCATGATTTAGTCATTTGTTCATACACATACATCCTATGGTAAACTCTTTAGGAGGAAAATCTTTTGAACTACATATTTCTTTTGTGTATTAAAAATGCATTGGAAATGAGAAATTGAGAATGATTGTAAAGTCACATAATATTATTTTCTTTCATGAATATATCTGAACTGTTCCTTGGTCGCTTTTATAGCTTCAATTCTTTCCTGGTTCTGTGTGATTATGATTACTTTATGCATTAATATGTATTTTTTTTTTATTTGAAAACATTTTAGTCATAGAATACCCCTAACTTACTTATGCAAGTTCTACTATCACATATCAGTAAATTAATAATCTGCTTGTTGCAACATGTCACGTGTATATCTATGACAATCATTTTTTTTCTTTATATTTTCCGGAAATTGTTTATTCTGTTTACGTATATACACAACACTCTACATAAAATATTTTCCTAATTTAATGCTTATGATAATATTTTCTTGTATTCTTGCACACAGCATTTACGACCAGAGATTCCAAGAAGTTGTCCAAGTGCCTTATCAAACATCATGCGAAAATGCTGGGATGCTAAACCAGAGAAGCGTCCAGAAATGCATGAGGTGGTGGAAATGTTAGAAGCAATTGATACAAGCAAAGGAGGTGAAATAATATGCAAAGATAAAAATCCATTTTGTTTGTGTTTTGTACCTTCTTGTCGTCCCTAACCTTCACATTCAGATGCTTGATGATTATGTGTACACCAGGGAGGTCATAGCCTATGGAAATCTATAGAAATAAGTTGTAAGTACCCCTTCCAATTTGTAATTTCTTAATTGCTTAACTTTTTTCTCTTATAGATGAATAGGATGATGGTGGAAAAAATTAAATTGTTTTCTTTTTCTTTATATATTTTCAATGTTTTGCTGGAGCATTAGACTCCTTGCTTCTTAATTAGACATTATGTCTTGTACTGAAAACATGTTTTAGTCAGTGCATGAAAGTGTGTAACGTAATCACTTATTTTTTGAATGATTAAGATAAAAAAGAATAATAAATAAACACAGTTTTTTAAAGTAACCAATAACTAATTCTAATGATAAAAAATTTCACTTTCTATGTTGGGAGGTGAATGCAAGGGCAATTGCTGTTTGCATCTCCTGCTCTTGCTTACATAAAAAAAAACCGCTTCTCTTTTTATTTAAACACTTCTCTTCTCAAAACACCTATTCGACAGTGTTAAAATGACATTGCGATCTTCACCAAAATCTTAGAAGTGAACTTCCACCACGAGTAACTAACCTCGCCAGAATCTGGGGACAATGGTTTAAATTTTTTATGAAATCTAATATGATGTATTTTTTTATTTGCTATTAAAACTCAAGTCTTAAGGATCTGTTCTATTTTATGTAATGCTTACGGCCCATTGTTTAATTTTTTTTTCTTCTTCATAATTCTTAATGTTCTAGCAATTTACGGGCAAATGAATATAGGTTGATTAAAAAGGAAGAAAAAAGAAAGAAAATAATAACAAAAAAGGAAATTTGGTGTTATGTAAGAAAAACTTAAGTGGACAATATTATCATGTGCCTTGCAAGGCTGTTACTTCCTGCACCCTAAAATTGCTTTCTTATAT
Organism: Glycine max; assembly: GCF_000004515.6. Taxonomy (NCBI): domain Eukaryota; kingdom Viridiplantae; phylum Streptophyta; class Magnoliopsida; order Fabales; family Fabaceae; genus Glycine; species Glycine max. The sequence continues at coordinate 38,737,088 of NC_038256.2, read as the reverse complement.
TTTATTTTTCTCCTGGATTGCCTACACGGAAGCAATTAGATAGATAGATAGAGAGAGAGAGGGAGAGATGATCAAACTCACTGTCGTTATATTGAAAGATCATTTTGTATAGATCAAATATGTAAAATTTTATATCAATTCAAAATTATTTATTATCTCGTTAGATTAAAATTAAAATAATATAAATATTTCAAATTATTTAGGCTGTTGTTTCTTATACCTTCAAATTATTTCATTTTGTATAGATTTAGGCTGTTGTTTCTTACACCTTCAAATTATTTCATGAACCTTTTTTATTTTTGGAATATAAAATTATATTCCGAAATTATTACAGATTTTGGTTTTGGAATGATCAAACAAAAGATTAAAAAAATATTCTAAAAAAGTTATAGAAAACAACTTGAAAGCGCAGGAAGCAACTGTCTAAGATTTAGATGTTAAGCTAATCATAGTGTTAAAAAAAACTACAAACGTCATGGGTTATAATAATCTCACGGACAAACAAATCTGTTAGCGCAATCACATTATCCATTCATTTGGAGTTAAGAGTTTTGTGTTCTATTTTTTTTTATTGACTACATTTTATTAACAGATTAGAAGATCAAATCCACGATCTTATCTTTCTTCTTCTTTTCTTTTAATTATTTAATTCATCTTATATCTCTTTTGTGTTCTATTATTATACTTTATTTTTTTTAAGATATAGTGGTGCCACCACTTGGCAAGTAATAACCACTCGTCATTCTCCATATGTTTGTTTGATCTTGTCTCCCAACGAATACCATTCTTTATCTTTTACATAATGGAATGGAAAAGACCTGGTCCTGGACTGTTTTAGTGGAGAGATTCAATCACTTCATTGGAAAATAAAATTATAATTTTCAAAAGCAACGCAATTAGTATGATTGTCTCGTTGTCTTTATCTCAAAGACTTGAGAATCGAGATGGACGTTAGTCCGGCCAGATACATGGTATTGCAGAATTGTGTTCTTTCTTTCTCTGTTTTTTTTTTAATATTACACTTACATGCCCTTCTACAAGATAATTAGAAACCGTGAAAAAGAAGTGGCAGATTATGTCAAAGTTGGATTGGAATTTGTACATGGATTTTATTGGACAATTGGTAACTTTCATATATTTAGTGCATGGATGGTGCAAATATGTGCACTAGAGAAGTGAGATAACATCATGAAGTTGGGTAAGATATTGACATTTAGACATCCTTCAACTTTATCTATGGACATTCCTGTTCGTACTGATTAAGAAAGTGACATGTGCAATGATAAGCATAAACCAATGCATATCTGATCTATTTTATAGTACATCTCAATTATTTTAGGTATATATTATTAGAAATTTAAAGAATAAAAGACACTAGTCACGACACAGAAGTTACGACTAATTAAGCTATCGCTTTCGTCTTCGCTTGTCTTTAAGTTGCTCATACGAAACTAATATACACCCTGGATCTACAATAACAAAACCTAAATCGAAGTTTGCATCCTTTTTCTTAAACAAAGTTAGCATATCCTTTAAGTTAGTTAAATAATAATTAAATTGCCTTACTAATTTATGTTTATCTTACCATTTGGATCTACTAAAGATATGGATACGGGATACCCCTCAAATGGTGCTTCATATTTTCGGGAGCTTTATTTAGTAAATGAACAATATTTTATTTTTATGTATAATATTGATTTTGTGATAATATTCTTAATATGGTAACTACAATATTTTGAACCAACGAGTCGTTAACTAGGCTTAGATTCGTTAATGAATATTTTAGATTTAAATTTCATGTATGAAAAAAATAAGATAAAATTGTAATTTTGATTTCCTGGTTGTATTTAATTTCGATTTTAGTCTGATTTAATTTATTCACGAATTTAACCTCCCAATTATATCAAATCTTATAAATATGATCTCTAAGTTCAGATTTGAATGTTGACTGTAAGAAAAAAACGTTGATTATTACGTGTCGATCACGTCCTGATTGGATGATAAACAAAAGAATGTTAGAGTCAGTAATTAGGCGCACTTATTTATGTTCGATCAGAACGTGACGTGTGACGTCAATATTTTCTTGTGATAGTCAACGTTTAAATCTAGGCTTGATGATCATATTTACAAAATTTGACATAATCGGAGGACTAAATTCATAAATAAATTTAAAAGAGAACTAAAATTGAAATTAGAGACTACTAGGTGAAGAAAAATGTAATTTTGCCAAAAAATAATTAGAATCTCCTTAAAAATGATCATTAAGATTTTCAACAAAGGATTATTTGCAATATGATTAAAAAAATACAATATTATGAATTTAATGTTTAAATAGTATAACTTATTCTAATTACAATGGTATACATATTATTTATATTAATATCTTGATCACCAAGATTGCAAAAAAGTATCCCGATCGATTACTAAGATTTTTGCACTCATAGATGAATTTGTCCCCTTTTATTAATGGTTTTTTATACACACTAATAAAAATTTAAACCCTTAATAAGTGCTTAAGGAGTCCAAGGACCAATCACTTAAACCAATCATTTGTTGATAGTATATATGTTATCTAATCCTAATAAATTTAGGTTATGTTTTGATAGAAGTTAGCAAAATGCTTTTGAAAATTTTAATATTCATTCTTAAATTTTAACATTAAAGAAAAATAATTTTTTATTTGAAAATAAAAATATTATTGAGTTTTCGTATTTGGAATCCAAGCATACACTCTGCTTTGGCGGCCGGTGGGACATCCTACTGATAACTATGTTGTTATTGAGGATACCTGCACTTATATATATTTTGTTGGATGAGTGAGAAAAAGACTGAAAACAAACATATAAATTATATAAAAATATTATTTGGAGGTAGTTTGTTTTCCGGATAATTTTTTTACTCTCAGGAATATAGGAGGGGGAAATTTATCCCGTATTTATTATAAAATAATAAATAATTAACTCTAAATATATTTTTAGTCTTGGATAAATTATAACTCACCTTTCAAAAAATATTTAATCCCACGAAAGAAAAGAAATATTTATTCTCATTGAATCAAAATCAGAAAATACACATATATTTTTATTATTTTTTTTACAGGAAGAGAATTATATACCCTCTTTACTATCTACTACCTGAATACCCTCTTAATGCCCCCTTTATGTGTATTTTTTTGGTAAAATAATCATGGGACACTGATGGGTTGTGGTGATATTTTTTGGATTTTATTCGGACTGTTATATTTGTACCTACTTTGGAAATATTTATATTATTTTTTAACAAACTTTAACAACAATTCATTAATTATTGTATTTTTTTTGGAAAAAAATATCAAACAAATACATGTTTTAATTATTCTCATGTTTTTTAACCATTTTTAATAATTAATCAAACATATTTTTTAATAATATACTTAAAAATAAAAGTTAGTCGTAAAACAAACGCTGCCAGTAGTAATTGTAAATTACTAAATGCCATGGTTATAAAACCAAACATACGGAACATTAATTAAGACCATGGAGCTATAGAATAAAATGTCCAAAACTGTGTAAGTAGATTTTCTAATAACTTAAAGGATGGAAATTATTTTTTATAAATTATTTATTTATATATACTTATTCTTTCACTCGTTTAAATAAGTAAAGAAAAAAGATTTCGTCTTTTTTTTAATTTCTATTTTCAAAACAACACATTATTTTTACTCTAAATTTTCCAAATTTATAAGTGTAAAATGTTATATTTTTTTTCCAATTAAACCATTAAAAATGAATACAGACTTTCCATAAATGAAATTTTAAATTCTAAATCAGAATATAAAAACAGACTTTCCATAAATCACAATTAAATTCTAATAACTTATAATATATTAAAATCTCTCACTTCAATTAATATTTTAAAATTTAAATTATTTTTCCAAACAATTTAAAACTGTTTCACCAAGGTTAAAAATAAAAATAAAGAATTGTTTTTTTTCTCCTGTTGATTGCATCTCTGAATATCTTCTAAAAGTAATTAATTAGAACCACATGTAAAAATTGTCACAATAAATAAATCAGGAATCTATTCTTCTAATAAATTACTATATAACTAGTTTCCACTATATATGTATATGATTCGTCATATGCCAAACCACATATATACCAGAATCACAATGTTTACTATATATATAATTAATCAAGTACAAGACGACAAGATAATAAAATATTACATGCACTTCATTGAAAACTATAGCCTAGAATGCTCTTTAGGCAAATGAACAGGGAAAATATTAATTGTTAAAACATTTATTTAATAACTTTTTAAAAAACTTTGATCTTTACTACGTGTCAATCATCACTCCTATTCCAGTAATTTTTATTTAAAATATCACTCTTATTTTCCATTAATCAAATTAACAATTTAAAGGAATAAAATTTAGTTAAATAAAAGTAACAAGAAACGCATTAAAGAGATAAACACTCCTAATTAAAAAAAAAAATATTAAAGTGTAAGTTTGTGTATTGTTTATGATCAATGTGCCAGCCTTCTTTTTTTTTTTTTTTTTTGTTGAGGGAGTTCAATATGTAAGTCAATACCATGCTGGGGGCATAATAGTAGTTTCATAAATAATTTTCCTCTATAGTTGTGTATCTTCCGAAATAGAATACGTGTTACTTATATATAAGGTGGCAACTTCTTTATCAACTCAGACCTCTCTGTTTTTTGTTCAAAAGCATATAAGAGATGGGGTTAGAAGGGAAGGAAACGCCGTCGTTTATGAGGGATTTTCTCGATAAGTGTGGTGGCTGCGCCGTTATTGACGGTGGTTTTGCCACTGAACTTGAAAGGCATGGGGCGGACCTCAATGACGAACTCTGGAGTGCCAAATGCCTTATTAGCTCCCCACATCTTGTCCGAAGGGTACTTTTTCTTCTTCTTTATCATTTAATTTTGCTATTGGTTTTCTTTTTAAGAATGTTATTTAGAGTAATACTCTCAACTCTCAACTTTCTTTTAGAGTTAATGCATGCTAGTTTATAGTTTATCATATGGGTGTAGCTTAATTGATAACACTCGGTTTGTGAGGAAAACACACGCAGAATTTACGGTGGAACACCTGGATTTGATCCTGCATAATGGATATTTGGGGGGTCCTCCCTAATGACTGAGGTCGGAAAAAAAAGTTAATGGGTTACCATAGCCACTAGAAACTAGAAACTGCAAAATTAATTTGAATTAATAGCAATATTCTATGTAACAATTTCTTTTTTCTTTTTAAGTGAATGACGGAGATGAATTGTGATAAAATTAGGCATTATTGGATTAGTTTTAAAAAACTGGGAAAAAAGTATGATTTGTCTTTTGTTTGAAAGAAGGGAAAAGGTATGATAGTTACTTATAACTACAGTATGGAATTATATTTATTTATCTAATTTTAAATTTTAATTCTAAGATAATGATGTGTATAAAAACAATAATTTGCGTTTTTTTTTTAAATATTCGATATATTCAAAGCATAGTCATAATAAATAATTTTTATTTATTTAACTTGTGTTTTAAAATCCACATGCACTAACAAATTATCTTTAAGTTATTATATTTATATACTTAATTATTATTATTTTTTTCATTTTGATCTTTTTCTTCATTTTTCATTCCATTATTTATAACCTGTATAAACTTTTCTTTCTTTAGTATTTGCTCTTTCTGTCTTCCCTTCTTCCACCAATACATCCCAAATTTGGGATATACGTTGTTTTTCTCCCAGTTCTTTTATAAAGGGAGGAGAGACAAACTTAGTGCTTTAAAAATACACGTAACAAATTCTTTGTCAATATTATGTATGATAGCACCGATAGACCTACTTACGTCAACATGAAACAGCAAAGAAAATTATGTAAGAGAAAAAAGACCAAGAACGAATTTACAACGCACGCGTAGCAGATTATATTGTCCACGTGTTATTGTTTAATGGGTCCTGGTGTTACGTGTAAGGCATTTAGGGTGGGCAAATGCATGTTTTTCTTAGCTAATTGCCCTGCCAATAAGAAGAGGTGTTCGCAGTAAGAAAGATAAACTTTAATACATGCTCAAAGTAAAATTCTTAGTTAATGATTTATTTTTAATTTAAATTTAACTCAACATTTTATATTTATTTATAAGATATTATGATTATATATTTAATTTCACACTAAGTATCGTGTTTTTAGAATATAGAATAATCTTTTTAAGAGACTTAAAAATTAAAAGGTTAACTGTTCTAAAAAAATCATTAAACTAAAGGAGACTAAGAAGGGAAAATTGAAATCATGAAAGCAAATTAAAGAAACTTGTCTATTGTATATAACTTTTTTTGATACATGTCTATATTATATAATATTGACCAATTTATTTGCTTTATTCTTGATAAGATAAACTAGACTTTCTTGTAAAAGATAACCATTGCTTTAATTAGGAGGACCTTATCTCATGGATGAGGTTGACATGTTTGTGTGTATCATAGAAATGATAGACAGAAATCCAGAATTTTAAAGGACCTATCTCATGAATGAGGTTGACATGTTTGTGTGTATCATAGAAATAAATTCAGAATTTATTTATAAAGATGAGTTTCATATTACAAGGAGTTTTTTTTATATAGAATTGAGAAAGGAAACACACACAAACTAAGCAGTAGTTCAGCTATTTATACTGATTTTTTACAAATAAACAACTCACTAATATTAGTAATTTGTTACAATTGTTTTAACTACAAGCTTAGTTTGTTAGAACTATTTTAATTACCAACTTAATTTGTTACTTATGTGAACCAACCTATCAACAATTTGCATATATAGGATATGATTACGAAATTTCAGACGCATTGTACACTGTTTATAACCAAATAACCCAACAAGGTTTGATGAAAGAAAAGGAGGAGTACAAACAAAAGACCAAAGTTGCCAATCCCAACTGTTGTTGCCTTTGTGGATCTTGGTGTGTTAATCTTATATATAATATACACATTCACTTTTTAAATTTTTTTTATTAGTGCTTAATAATTAATATCCGATTGATGGTTTATTAGTACAATTTTTAATAATTAATGGTTTATTAGTATAATTTTTATTTAATACAAAATAAATTATTAGTATAGGAATTTCCATTAATTCTTTCTAGGTTGGTCGAGTATAGAAATTTCCATTAACTATATTCTGAATTTTCCTTCCCTTTCTAAAAGATCTGCAGTTTCACACGAGTGATCAAAGGAATGGGAAAAAAATGTAATAGAAAATTACCTTAGTTTAGTATTTAATTTTTGAACAGGCAACAACTGTTCATTTCATGAAACTCATTTTGCTTAACGTGGACAGGTTCACCTAGATTACCTCGATGCAGGAGCAAACATAATATTAACAGCATCTTATCAGGTAATTATCATATTAATTTTTTTTTTCATCCCTACAACTCTACATTTTAATTTTGCCGTCTTTTTGGGGTTGGGGTGCAGGCCACTATTCAAGGTTTTGAGGCCAAAGGGTTCTCTAGAGAAGAAGGTGAAACTATGCTTAGAAGAAGTGTGGAGATTGCACGTGAGGCACGAGAAATTTATTATGATAGGTGCACCAAAGATTCTTCTGACTTTATGAGAGATGAAAGATATAGGAAACGTCCCATTTTAATTGCAGCTTCTGTGGGAAGCTATGGAGCGTATTTGGCTGATGGCTCTGAATATGTGTGAGTGAACAAAACCAATTATGTCAAAATAGTCATTAAAGTTGGACTTATGTTGATTTCAATTAATATTCACTGTTTTGTTACTTTTTAGTTTGTAGCATAAATTTTTAACAACTAGTTCTGAATTGCAAATATAATTTACTAATTGTATTTGAGTTTAAGATGAAAATTTTCATGATTGAAGTCAAAACTGTACTTCCAAAATAAAGCAATGTTGCAGCAATATATATGACTTAAGTCTACATTGATTTTTCTCTCTTCACAGTGGGGACTATGGTGATGCAGTTACTGTCCAGACACTGAAAGATTTTCACAGGGAAAGAGTAAAGATTCTTGTTGAGGCTGGTGCTGACTTAATAGCCTTTGAAACAATTCCAAATAAGCTGGAGGCACAGGTATTTACTAACTAACAAACAGACTCACTTATTTGTTACTTGCTTTTTATGTCTGAAACAGTAAGAATCTGTAATAGAAATGTTCAAAATGCAGTGTCAATTACCATTTACTAATACCATAGAAAATTGGAAATTACCATTGCATTTTTGTCTAGTTTCTCCTTGATTTTGAGCAATCTTATTAATTTTCGTTACAATTTGATAAATAGGCTTATGCTGAACTTCTCGAGGAAGAAGGCATAGAAACTCCTGCGTGGTTTTCTTTTAGTTGTAAGGATGAAAGCAATGTGGTTAGTGGTGACTCTATCTTTGAATGCGCTTCAATAGCTGATTCATGCAGACAAGTTGTTGCGGTTGGAGTTAATTGTACTGCTCCTAGATTTATTCATGGATTGATTTCATTTATCAAGAAGGTGCAACTTTCAAATAATACTCTGCTCTACACTATCAAAATGTGCTAATTGGCAATATTGTTTTGAATAACTTGTGAGTTGGCCTTCTAGTTGATTGTATACTGTGCATGAAATGTTCTTTAACTAGTGTCTTTAAGGTACTCGTTGCTAGAAGACCTTATAAACTATTCTCAAGTGAGAAATGCTAATAACACTAATTTGTCCGATAACAGCTCACTTTATGACAGAATTTAACACTCCGTTTTTAAATAGCAGGCAACAAGTAAACCAGTACTTGTATATCCCAACAGTGGGGAGACTTATATCGCTGAGAGCAACCAATGGGTGGTGAGTTCTGCTTCTCTCTTTTTACATGGCCTCAGCTTGTTTTTATGTTCATGTTTAACCAACTTCAAATCTAATTCCAGTTATAATAAATGATACTTCCTCATCAATTTAAATGTCTGAACCTCATTTTTGCATGTTTTCAAGTCCTTGTTACGAATCTTTTCATTGACATTCTATAATTTGCAACGTGAATTTCGAAATATAATCTAAATGAAGTTACTAAAAAGCAAATCAACATGCACACATTCTGCATACACTGCCACTTTAGTGGTGTGGACAGAACACTTTTTTTTTGTTAAACCACAATGTGCTATAAGAATTCGTATATATAATTCTAGTTTAGTATCATCAAATTGATAACTTAAAATTTGTCTTATAGAAATCAAGTGGGGCAGCAGAGCATGATTTTGTCTCCTACATAGGCAAGTGGCGTGATGCTGGGGCTTCCCTTTTTGGTGGCTGCTGCAGGACTACTCCTAATACTATAAGAGGCATAGCAGAGGCAACATATGGGAAACTTAAAGACAAATGTATATAACTGTTGAAGTGTGTTTTTATCTGTAATGGAAGAAACTATAATAATCTGAATGAAATGGCTAACTTTTTGCCGGAGGAGCAAGTGATCTATCATTTCTAATAAGTGTCACAATAAGAATTTCTAACGAGTGGACTTATTTATGTGTCTCCCATTTGTGTGTCCCTTTTCAAATTCAGTCCTAGACCTGGTCATCAGGAACATTTTCTGATGTGCATACTTTATCAACTAAGCAAAACTCTGTTTTGTCAATAACAAAACCTGCTAAGGATGTGATAGAGCAGCAGGGAAATGATGCAGTTATGACTCATGATGACTCGCGAGGAAGCCATTCAATATTTATGATGGAAATTTGGCCTAAAGAGACACTTTGGAATTGAAAAGCACCTTAGCCAACTCAAAATTTTATGCTTGGTTTACTCTTAAGATGTGAAGATAGCAGCGGTACAGGAAAATTTAGGACGTATGTGGAAAATACTAAACTGTCAAAAAAAAAAATACCAGAACGAGATACCAGAACGAGATACCATAGTTAGTGATTCTTGAATAGTCTCCTTGAATCTTGAAATTTTTTGACTGAATTCTGCCATTTTTTCTTTTATGGTTACAGAATATAAAATTATTTGTATTCCATTGGTAACAAAAAAAATGGATCTTTTGAATTCTTACAATACAAATACATTAAAATTCAAACTATAATAAAAAAAAACCAATAAAGGAACACTCTTATGGAATCTTTTAAAATGTGTAAGATTTTTTTATACTAAAATATTCTTTCAAAATCCCAATGAATATCAAGATCATCAGATTTGCGATTTTACGTAGAATCGTGGAGGTTCTGTAAACTCGATTCGTAGAATCGAATTGTAAACTTATAAGAGTTTATTCAAATAAAAAAAATATTAATATTCCTTTATACAAAATAACCTTATTACAAAAATCCACTGTATATTACTTTGAAATATATGATTTTCTTAAAGTGTTGTGTGTGCGTGCGACCAATAATTAATCCCACCAAACAGTAAAAATCAAACAATATATAAAGCAGTAAAAATCAAACACTAAACAGTAAACATTAAACTAAGATCCCACCAAGCTTAGCAAACTATTAGCACTCATATTATGTATCAACATTAGGTATTTGTTTATGCTCTAAGAGGAGCTTAACAATATATAAAGGGTGCATGTAGTACCTACACATAAGCAAGTAGTCAAACACATTCAATAATTGATCTACACAAGGATAGAGGGTAATTCCTAATTTTCTTCTCCCATCCTCTTGGAAATTAGCAGGGCAGCATACTTTTATCTTCTTAATGCATTCCCTTTCTAAAGACTACTTTCCAAGTTTGTAAGAACAATTAAATTGTAGAATTTTTGGGAAATTTTAGAATTTGAGTTAGCAACTATTAACTAAGATCTTGTCATTTAAATAAAAGATACTACATCATTCTCAATGATCCAAAGTATCTTAACTCTGATGATAACAACCAAGTTAACCCACCATTACCCTCCCTTGATGAAGCTGCAAAGGGTAAAAGTGTAGTAGCAACAGAACCCACCACCATTTCTAAGTCATTATTTGTCCTTCCCCCAATTTGCAAGAAAACTATGGATGAAATTTGGTCTCAGATCCACAAAAGCCAACCACACTACAATGAAGCTAACAATAGCCTTGCTAGGAATGAGCCACTACTCAAAGGGCAACAAGCACTTGGGGAAATGACTTTGGAGGATTTCCTAGTAAAAGCTGGGGTGGTACAAGAATCATCATCACTATTAAAGTCTTCATTATTATATCAAAATCAGATTGGAAACATTGCAAGTAATGGACCATTGAGTGCAAGTTATAGGTTCAGGCATGTAATAGGGACATGATCTAGTGTGTCTTGTAATGGGCTTCAAACACAAACATGTTGGCACATAATAACAACTTAGTTATAAAGGATGTCACTACAAATGACGTTTTGGAGAAATGTCCAAGCTTAGGAAAATGCACTTCATTCACCAGGTTCTAGTGATGTACATGATTGTTTGCAACATGCTATTCAATTACTCCTTTAATAAGCATCGTTTCAATTAACAAAGATGAATTAACAGAGAAGCTTTGAGAAAGAAAACACCGTAGTATCGTGGAGTAAAGATTGAAATTAGGTCATGAAATGAGGGCTTTCGACGATGACAAGGACTAACACGGCAGCGATGACGAGGACTAGCACAACAGCGATGACGAGGACCACCACGACGCGAGTAGCTCAACACCCAAACCAAACTTGAACAAGACAAAGTGAGTGAGTCGCAAGAGTCATTTTGATTTTCGGGTTTCCGTATTTTGGGTTTTTGTAAACCCACGGACTGGGAGCAGACTCGCGAGTCTACCCAAACTCTCCCGAGTCTGCGTTAAATCTGATGAGTTTACTCCGATTTTGATTTTACTTCTGATTTAACTCGTCAAACTTTAGTAGTACGATTTTATGATTTAAATCGTGATTTTAACGACCATGCTCCTAATATTTTTGTACGGTGAATAGTGATCCTCCTTTCGTTGTATTCGTGTGCACCCTATATAGCCGTTTCAGAAAGGTGAGGCGATGGATTCGCGCCTCTACCCACAGCACAATGCCACTTCTCCCTTCTCTCCCTCACTCCCCTTCCCGTTCCGTTCCTCTAAACCTCTCTCCCAAAACAACGCCGTTCCGGCCACCACCCTCCGCCCATGTCCTCCTCCCACCACGTGCCTCAACCCCGCGCGTGTCAGATGCTCCAACGTCGCCGTCGCGGAACCACCCGCCCCCAAATTGGGCAAGTGGACCGACATAAAGAAGATCCTGATCCTCGGCGCGGGCCCCATCGTCATCGGGAAAGCGTGCGAGTTCGACTACTCCGGCACCCAAGCGTGCAAGGCCCTCCGCGAAGAAGGGAACGAGGTTGTCCTCATCAACTCCAACCCCGCCACTATCATGACCGGTCCCGAAACCGTCGACCGCACCTACATCACCCCCATGACGCCGGACCTCGTCGAGCGCGTCCTCGAATGGGAGCGTCCCGACGCGCTCCTCCCCACCATGGGCGGCCAGACCCCTCAACCTCGTCTTCGCCCTCGCCAAGAGCGGCACCCTCGAAAAATACGGCGTGGAACTCATCGGAGCCATACTCGACGCAATCAAGAAGGCTGAGGACAGGGAACTCTTCAAACAGGCCATGAAGAATATTGGGATTAAAACCCCTCCCTCCGGCATTGGCACCACTCTCGATGAGTGCCTCAGCATTGCCAATGATATCGGCGAATATCCGTTAATTGTGCGCCCGGCGTTCACGCTTGGCGGCACCGGCGGCGGAATTTCGTATAGCATAGAAGGTTTGTTGGAAATTTGCGAGGCTGGGATTGCTGCTAGTTTGACCAACCAGGTTTTGATTGAGAAGTCTCTGATGGGGTGGAAGGAGTATGAGCTTGAGGTTATGAGGGATTTAACTAACAATGTTGTTATCATCTGCTCCATTGAGAATATTGATCCTATGGGGGTGCATACCGGGGATTCAATTACCGTTGCACCGGCGCAGATTTTGATGGATAAGGAGTACCAGAGGCTGAGGGATTATTCAATTGCTATAATTAGAGAGATTGGTGTGGAGTGTGGAGGGTCTAATGTGCAGTTTGCAGTTAATCCTGAGAATGGCGAGGTCATGGTGATTGAGATGAACTCCTGGGTTTCCAGGTCTTCGGCTCTGGTGTCTAAGGCTACCGGGTTTCCCATTGCGAAGATGACAGCTGTCTAATGATATAACGAAGACACCTGCTAGTTTTGAGCCCTCTATTGATTATGTGGTTACTAAGATAAGAAATTTACTTGTTGATGATATTGCCATCATGTTACCAACGTAGTTTTAAATTTTGTATAGGTAATAAGTCACTGTTTTGAGTTTATAATCTGATGAACTAACTAAACTAACATTTTTGACTGATTTTTGTCATGGAGTAAACTATGTGAATTTTGTCACAATGCTACTTTTTGTCAGCAAAAGATTGGATTTACTCTTCTCATGTGTTTTTTTTTTTGGGTGCAGATTCCACGGTTTGCTTTTGAAAACTTTCCTGGGTCTCTGCCAATATTGACGACACAGATGAAATCTGTTGGTGAGGCGATGGCTGTAGGGTGAAACTTCCAAGAGTCATTTCAAAAAGCAGTACGCCCTCTAGAGTGTGGATACTGTGGATGGGGGTGCTCACAAGTGAAGGAGTTGAACTATGACTTGGAGCAATTGAAGTATAGCCTCCAAGTTCCTAACCCAGAGCATTTATGCCATCTATCCTGCAATGAAAAGAGGGATGCAGATTGATGAAATCTTTGAGCTGAGTTACATTGACAAATGGTTTCTCACGCAGTTCAAGGAGCTGGTTGATGTGGAAAGTTTCTTGCTGTCTAATAATTTTTCTGATTTGACAAATATTGATTTCTATGAGGTGAAGAAAAGAGGGTTTAGTGATAAACAGATAGTATTTGCAACTAAATCCATTGAGAAAGAAGTTCACAATAAGCGATTGTCTCTGGGTGTTACTCCAGCATATAAGCGAGTTGATACCTGTGCAGCGGAATTGGAAGCTAATACTCCTTATATATATTCTTCTTATGATTTTGAGTGTGAATCTGCTCCCACTACAAGAAAGAAGGTTTTGATTTTGGGTGGAGGACCAAATAGAATTGGTCAAGGGATTGAGTTTGACTACTGTTGTTGTCATGCATCCTTTGCTCTTCTGGTTTGTTTTCTTCTCTTTTGTGATAATTGGATTGTAGTGAAAAGTTTTAACTGGGGTGCAAACTTTGCTGATGCTGCATGATATTGGCCGATTCTGATATTAAGCTTTAATGAAGTGTTAAGTTTAAATTTCGTGTCCCCTATCTATCATCATTTTTTTTAAAAATGATTAAATTGTCCCTGCATGATATCTTACCAATTCTGATATTAAGCATTAATGGGAACTGATTCCCACTTATCTTAAGATTTGACCAGTTAGATAGTTATGCTGAGTTTTGTGCAGTTGCTACTCTTACTATATGTAACCCTTGTCACTCTCCACAGATTATGACACTAGTGGACCGTCTATACTTTAAACCATTGACTGTTGAAGATGTTTTGAACATTATTGATTTGGAAAGGCTTCATGGTATCATTGTACAATTGGGAGGTCAAACACCATTGAAGTTATCTTTCCCCTTACAACAATACCTAGATGAACACAAGCCAGCATGTGCTAGTGGGGTTGGTCATGTACGCATTTGGGGAGCATCTCCTGATTCCATAGATATTGTTGAGGACTGAAAAAGGTTCAATGTGATGCTTCATGAACTAAAGATTGAACACCCAAAAGGAGGAATTGCTAGGAGTGAAACTGATGCACCTGCCACTGCAGCAGATATTGGATACCCAGTTGTTGTTCGTCCTTCTTATGTTTTGGGTGGTCAGGCAATGTAGATTGTATATAACGATGATAAACTAGTGACTTACCTTGAAAATGCAGTTGAGGTTGATCCAGAGCACCCTGTATTAATTGACAAGTATTTATCTGATGCCTGTGACATTGATGTTGATGCACTGGCTGACTCACAAGGTAATGTTGTCATTGGTGGGATAATGGAGCACATTGAACAGGCTGGGATACATTCTGGTGACTCTGCCTGCTCTATTCCCACCAGAACTGTTCCTTCTTCTTGCTTGGAGACAATCAGGTCGTGGACACAAAACTTGGTTAAACAATTGAATGTCCGTGGGCTCATGAATTGTCAGTATGCAATAACTCCATCAGGGGATGTATTTTTACTAGAGGCCAACCCTCGAGCTTCTCGTACAGTTCCATTTGTATCAAAAGCAATTGGCCATCCCTTGGCTAAATATGCTTCCCTTGTCATGTCTGGAAAGATCCTCTATCATTTACAGTTTACAAAAGAAGTTATCCCTAATTATGTGTCAGTCAAGGAAGCAGTTCTTCCTTTTTCAAAGTTCCCAGGCTGTGACGTGTTTTTAATTCCTGAGATGCGAAGTACTGGTGAGGTCATGGGTATTGACCCTTCATATAATATTGCATTTGCTAAGGCTCAAATTGCTGCTGGCCAGAAGTTACCACTTGTTGGTACTGTGTTCCTTAGCTTGAGCGACTTAACAAAGCCACATCTTGAGAAGATAGCAATAGCTTTTGTTGAGAATGGCTTCAAGATTGTTGCTACCAGTGGAACAGCTCATGTTCTTTAACTTAGCTAAACTTCCGGCAGAGCGAGTGCTGAAGTTGCATGAAGGGAGGCCTCATGCTGGTGACATTATAGCCAATGGGAACATTCAGCTGATGGTGGTAACCAGTTCAGATGATGCACTTGATCGGATAGATGGTCTGGCATCGAGAAGGATGGCTTTGGCTTACAAGGTTCCTATCGTGACAACAGTTAATGGAGAGCTCTGGCAACTGCTGAAGCAATAAACAGCTTGAAGGCCAACTCGATCAAAATGATCCCTCTTAGGACTTCATTGATGGTGAATTTAAAGAGTGAGAAAGTTTTTTTTGCAGACAGCCACTTTCTTTCTGAATTGGTTAGGCGTTAGACACCAGTAAGCACCTTTGTTTTCTCTCTGTATTTGGTACTACTAATTTATGTTCTTTCAAGTCTTTTTGCTTACAAAACCCCCATTCTTTCATCTTTTTATTTGAGACAAATTTTAGGTTATCAATTTGATGATACTAAACTAGAATCATATATACGAATTCTTATAGCACATTGTGGTTTGACAAAAAAAAGTGTTCTGTCCACACCACTAAGGTGGCAGCGTATGCAGAATGTGTGCATGTTGATTTGCTTTTTAGTGTAACTGCTTTCAGATTATGTTTTGAAATTCACTTTGTGAATTATAGCCTGTCAATTATAAGATTCAAAACAAGGACTTGGAAACATACAAAAATGAGGTTCAGGCATATTTAAATTGATGGGAAGTATCATTTATTATAACTGCAATTAGATTGAAGTTGGTTAAACATGAACATAAAAACAAGCTGGGGCCATGTAAAAAGAGAGAAGCAGAGCTCATAACCCATTGGTTGCTCTCAGCGATATAAGTCTCTCCACTGTTGGGATATACAAGTACTGGTTTACTTGTTGCCTGCTACTTAAAAATGGAGTGTTAAAAAATAGCGTCATAAAGTGAGCTGTTATCGGACAAAATAGTGTTATTAGCATTTCTTACTTAGAGAATAGTTTATAAGGTCTTCTAGCTACGAGTACCTTAAAGACACTAGTTAAAGAACATTTCATACACCGTATACAATCAACTAGAAGGCCAACTCACAAGTTATTCAAAATAATATTGCCAATTAGCACATTTTGATAGTGTAGAACACAGTATTATATGAAAGTCGCACCTTCTTGATAAATGAAATCAATCCATGAATAAATCTAGGAGCAGTACAGTTAACTCCAATTGCAACGACTTGTCTGCATGAATCACAGCTATTGAAGCACATTCAAAGATATAGTCACCACTAACCACATTGCTTTCATCATTACAACTAAAAGAAAACCATGCAGGAGTTTCTATGCCTTCTTCCTCGAGAAGTTCAGCACAAGCCTATTTATCAAATTGTAACAAGAATTAATAAGATTGCTCAAAATCAAGATGAAGCTAGACAAAATTGCAATGGTAGTTTCCAACTTTCTATGGTATTAGTAAATGATAATTGACACTGCATTTTGTGCATTTCTATTACAGATTCTTACTGGTGCAGACATAAAAAGCAAGTAACAAAGAAGTGGAATCTGTTTGTTAGTAAATACCTGTGCCTCCAGCTTATTTGGAATTGTTTCAAAGGCTATTAAGTCAGCACCAGCCTCAACAAGAATCTTTACCTTTTCCCTGTGCATCACCACAGTCCCCACTGTGAATAGAGAAAATCAACGTAGACTTAAGTCATATATATTGGTGCAACATTGCTTTAATTTGCAAGTACAGTTTTGACTTCAATCATGAAATTTCTCACGTTAAATTCATATACAATTAGTAAAACATGTTTGCAATTTAGTAGTGGTTAAAAATTTATGGTACAAAACAAAACAACGAATACTAATTGAAAGCAACAAATGTCCAACTTTGATGGCTAATTTGACATAATTGGATTTGTTCAAATTCAGTCCTAGACCTGGTACATCAGAAACATTTTCTGATGTGCATACTTTATAAACTAAGCAAAATTCAGTTTTGTCAATAACAAAATCTGCTAAGGATATGATAGTAGGGAAAAGATGCAGTTATGACTGATGACTCATGACTCGTGAGGAAGTCATTCAATATTTAAGATGGTAATTTGGTGTTAAGATTCACTTTGGGATTGAAAAGCACCTTAGCCAACTCAAAATTTTATATTTTTATGCTTGGTTTACTCTTAAGATGTGAAGACAGCAGCGGTACAGGAAAATTTAGGACATGTGTGGAAAATACTTAACTGCCATTTTTTTTTACCAATAAATTACTCTTATCTCTCTTAAATTTCATTCTTATTATAAAACTATTTTGTTATTTAGCAAGTTTTACAGAAACCTTCCTGAGCAAGGCATGCCAAGGAAGTTGTAAAAGAAAAGAAAAAAAATTTTCTTTGGGTAAAATTTTGAAGGCGCGGTATTATAATTTTACACAATTTGTGTGAAATCGCAAAATATAAGGAAAGGATGTTTGTTTGAGTTTAAAATAAAATACGTGTAATACAAGAAACAACACAGCACAAATTGCACAATGCACATTGCACAGGTGGACACACAATACTTGTCTGCTATGTCAATTGGGCATCACCTCGTGTGCTGAATCATAACCGGAGAGTTCTAAAACTGGTTTAATGCTTGTTTACCTAATGTAGACACTTTGTTTTTTTCTTGCCATATGTGTAGCTATAACAAACTGACAACACAGCTGATACCCCCCGACACATGGTACTTCCTTGCCTGTTTGGTTTTACCGTAGAAAGCATCAAAATCAATTTTTTTTTTATCAAAGTATTTTTATCCATAAATATTAATTATTAGTCGTTAATTTTTTGTTAGTGAAAAATTTGATATTCTCTTCTCTCTCTTTCTTTTTCATTCACACTAAATTAATCTTATAATCCTTAAATGTATGTTTGTGTAGCTGAAGAATCGGACTTAACGTAAAAACAACCCATAGTTTCTTTGACATTTTTGTTTTAGAATGTGAATTTTTTCCGTTCACGGTGAACAGAATGCGTTTCTAAACATAGTCTGAATATTTGATTTTTGTTGAGTAAAATCAGACCTGCCTTTAAATTTCGGTTTAACTAAAGTGATAAAATGTAATTTTTGCATTAAATTAAAGAATTTAACACTAAGTTCTTTTTACATATTTGACTTGTCTAGAAGAGGAGATTTGTAAAATGAAACAAACGCGGATCCATAGTATTGGCTTAGCTTTTCAGTTAGGTACCTCATAATCATATCATCATGGTTTTGGACGTTCCAATCCCATGGATGGAATTTGTTGTATACAAAGTGTGCTTCCTCTGCAATTGGCTATGTCATGCCCATTGTTTCAACCTCAATATAGGACCGAAATAATAATAAAAAGGTTCAATACACACTGTTAAAAAAGGCCTACACAATAGTGGCCTAAGATTCCTTTTTCTTTGATAAGATGTTCGCTTGTCCGAGATTAATGTTTTTTTTTAATTCATTGGAAGATTAAGGGTTTATTTAATTTTAAAAAATATTTTCTATTTTTATCTTATTTTCATAAATATTAGACAAGACTTATATTATTTTATTTTCAAATCTTATTTTCTTATATTAATATTTGAAAACAAAAAATAAAAAAAATAAAGCAACCATGTTATAAATATTAATAAAAATACAAAAATGATTCAAACTAAACAGGTCCTAATAACCAGAATCATACGCATGAAGGATCAACATACTTTTAACCCAACACACATTGGTCAACTTTTAATCTTGATATTAACGAAACTGATCTCGTTACAAACCGAAGGAAAATTATTCCCAAAATGGGATGGAGGAAAAAAACTATTTCCTCTCTCTTCCATTAAAACCTCTCCATTCTTTTATCTGAACTAAATAGAATATCCAATCAAAATTTCCCTTCCCCTCCACTTAAATCTCTCAATTGTTTCCCTTTAAACCAAATAGTTTATAAGTTAAAAAGACAATAAATTAATATTAAAAGTATAAATACAAATATAATTAATACTATAGTTCAATATAATAAAATGATTATTATGAAAAAAAATTAAAATGATATTATATGAAAATAAATAAATAAATAAATAATATTATCATAAAACAACAAGAAATAATAAAATAAAATCAACAAATTAATAGGTTATTAAATTAAAAAGTTCGTAATAATTTATTCAACTGAAAAAGCAATAAAAATTATCAAAAAGTGTAAATAAAAAAATATTTAAATTCCTAAAAATCAGAAATAGTAATAAACTAATATTATAAGCGCTAATAAATAATCACAAATAGTTGTAAAATAAGAAAAATATTATAAAATAAAAACATAGAAAATTAGCAATATCTTGCTATGCTATACTATGTGTTAAAGCTTTTACTTTATTAACAAATCATAATAGTCTTATGTATTGTTTTTAAGAGAATTATTATAAAAATAAATAATTTATCATATATAATAATTTATAATTAATTAATAATAAAAAAGATTGACCTAATGATGTAAAATTTAAATACGTTCACATATAAAAAAATAATTTATTTAATAAGAAAATTTGTGTTTAGTTTTATATAATTTTTTTTAGACCAACAATATTTACATCATCGTGAGTTGGAGCACATTCATAAGCTATGATTCAGGATAAGAAAAATCTGAGATTAGATTTCATAAAATTACATAAATTCTCTTTACTTTTTCTATACTTACACACTGCGTACACGAACTCCATCAATTGTTTTAAAATTAAAACACTATATCGTGTTTTCCTACGAGGAAAGTTTCCGTAAATGTTAAGAAACAGCATGTTTATATAATTTTATGAAAACTCAAGAGTGATTAATATAGTTTACTTTAATGTAAAATATCTTTATATATCATCTGTTTACATGCGTTTCAATAAAATTGTTAATATTTTATACCACAACCGGATGAAGATGATGAACGACATACGTGGAAAGTTTATGAACGACATAATCGTCGAACAGTCAAATACCCCATAATTTGACGAGGCAATATGAATGGGTGGAAGAGAAAATACATCACCACCACAAATGTCAATGAAAATACAGAACTACTTTGGCTATATTATAGTCATCACTACTTGTAATATGAATTAATATTAATTATACATCTTATCGCGTATCACGTTTATATTTTGTTTCACCTTTCTTATTTTCTCTCCCTTTTCTAATTCACGAAGAAGTGAAAAGGCTTACATTAATTTAGGTGGTTTTTATTCTATTCCAAGTTTATCATATCAGAGATGAATAGGAAGTATTTGACATACTGCCGCTTTCACATTTATGTACAAACTACAAAGTTGCATATTTGTCTCAACCCTACAGACATTTATTATCTAGAGAAAAGATAGTGTACAAGTTTATCATCCACAATATTTCAATTTTTATTTTAAAACACTTGTTAAAAAGTATATTCAAATACTTGAGAAAAGCAACCAGCTGAGGTGGGATCAGGCAAATTGCTATTTCAGGTCCAGCAATATGATTAGGATAGACAAAGCTAGCAAGCTTTAGTTAACTAAACTGACATAATTGGCCATGTGGCCACTACTTAGCCATCGGTTTAATTAATTAATGTTTGACTAGTATTTGATACGTAAGAATTTAACAGATCATGTGAAATTTTACTGTATATCTCTTTTGCTTGTTGATGATTTATCTTGTTTTGGATAGAGTTTTCAACATTCTTCTTATAAATTTGGGTTGAATATTTCCTCCCACTTAATTAAAGCTTTGAAATATAAGCTTACCCATTTGATTTTGTCCATACACTTGTAATATATAATGTATCTAGTATCTAACTTTCAGCAGGCAACTGTATCTATCAAGGAGCCAGTAAAGCTAAGTGTCCCGGGTGAGGTGAATTATTGTATCGATGTACTTGTACAGTTGTACCTAGATTTTAAGTGTTCAATCATGCATTCAAGATTATGTGAGCCATTGTTCTACTTGCATGTTTATTTGTAGAGAAATATCTGCATTAAATCTTTGAGTACCTAATTGTTAATGCAATATAGTAGTTCTCCTTCTTTATCTAGATTTGGGTTAATTTCAAGCAAAGTTTATTGCAAAAATATTTGCATGCAGTGACAAAACACGTTACCAGTGGATGGGCTTTTATTTACGTTTTTTAATAGGTATCCTAACAGGCATATATATATATATATAGAAGTTTCTGTTATACAGGATTTGGTTGGGATATATAGGATAGAGGATTTATTGTATACAAAATCAACACCTTGTTCCTGAGGTTTTGTAAGGTTTGGGTACCCTAGCTTGTACCCTACATTCTCTATCTTAATGAAAGTTTTTTTTTTTTTCTGACAAAAAAAATTCAAGGAAAATTGTTATAAGAAGGACTTAATTTAGATACACGGCAACAATCATAAACATGCAGGGTAGCACGAGTGTTTAGATTAGCACCTCCCAACCAAAAAAAAAATAACAATTGCACGTCTTGTCGTTGAAAACAAGCACACTGGCAGAAGCATTGTTTTTCATCCATATTTCTGTCTTAAGTTTTTTTTTTAATAGTAAAAGTAATAATAAAATAAAAGAATTTATTTTAAAATAAAAATATGTGTGTATTAAACCTTTTTTAAAAGTCTAAAAATAAAGGATGAGAGGGGTTTTATTTAACTCTGTTCTAGTATTTATTAAATAATCCAAGTAATTGTTAGTCATTAAATAGTTTCCTTTAATGTATTTTTAATTTTCACTTTAAGTTAATAATAATAATAAAAAATGTACGGTTGACAGTTTGTGGTGGCACAAGTTGACTTGTTTCTAATGGAGTAATGAATGGATTTTGGCGTGGCGTGATATGATCTAGAGTGTGTGCAAAGATGTGTTTTCATTTTGTCTAATGGGTTGAAGTGTGGCATTACTCACTTAAAAAAAATGGTTACTAGAATAAGAAATTTGCAGTGTATGTACATGTTAATTCAATTTTGAACCTTTCAAGTTGTGGGAATGCTGATGAATTATATTAATGAAAGTGACTACAGAAGTCCATGCATCACTTGGTTCAACCATGTAGATGAATAAATTTTTTAACAAAAGAAGTCCATGCCAATTAACCTCTAATATAGTTCTGGAGAATGACTTATAAGCATATTTAGAGTGGGAATGCTGATGAATTATTATATCAATTAAAGTGACTAAAAACTGCACCACTTGGTTTAACCATGTTTTTCTAATTATGACAATTATTTCTTTACCTTTTATATTTGTAATCATCAAAGGAAAATTCTATTGAGGAGTTGTACATCATTACCATTCCAGCACTTGTACTTTTGTATTTATATAAATTATTAAATCAACCATTTCTGCAGTTTGATTTGATTTTATTTGCTTACCCTAAAAATCTGGAAAAAGAAAACGAAAGGATAAAATAGAGATAAGAGGTAGATTGTTCCTTTAACCTTGGAAGAAAAACAAGGATCAAATGTTTATGGCAGAGAGGGTCTACATCAGAGGTATACTCATACAATTTGCTTGTGTACGTATGGGGTTCTTTTCTTTAATGCAAAAGATAAAGACCGGTGAGGAAAGCTTTGTCACATTTTGAAAACTAAAGTGCCCCATAATATTCCTCATGAAATGAAACAGATTAAAACTTGAGGGTAGGAAAGAAAAAAGGGAAACACAACACACAATGGGGTCTCTCTCAAAGCAGAAAAAGCAAGAAAGGAATCAAATCGGAAGGCGTAGGAGAAAACAACAAAGAAGAAAAAAATCAAATGCTTATTATCTCTTTGACTGCCTCGTAAAACATAATTTTGCAACGGATTTTACATGGTGGGAGGTTTGGGAAACAAAAAGCAAAAGCAAGAAGCAGATCTTCTTGGAGTTCTTTTTTTGACCTTTTGGGTGCCCATAAAATTAATCAATTACTTATGTGAAAGACATTCCAGTATAAGAATTTGTGTGACAAACATCATAAAATGGATTACGTAGAGGACGCTCTATCACACTTAATTCTGTTAAGGAATGCACAATACTAATTTTGGATTCTGCTTTCCCAATGCCCTGCGCATACTGTCCACTCTATTATTCTATACATCTTTTTTAATAATTTTATTCAATAACAATGTGTACCTTCATTAAAAGAAAACGTGTACCCTCACGCCGTATAAAAATGGCATTCAATTTTGCCGCTGCTATTCAGGAAACAGGTATAATTGAACAATCATTTATTTATCAGATACATTGAAGACAAACTTATACTTACCCTTATATTTCAACAATCATACCATTCTTAAATGTTATATTAAAGTACCATAAAAAGATAAATGGAGTGATATGCATAGGAGACAAATATCAACCATGTGATTAAATGACTTAAAGTAATTTTTTTTTATTGATATACATAAAATTGTAATATTCATGATATTTTTTTACATTTTCTTATAATTTTTTAATTTTTTTTAAACTAGTGCTCTTAGACTTTATTAGGATACTAGTCAACGGGAAAACCATCAAGGATAAACTATTTTCTAAAGTGTATAATGCAAAAACGTTACAATTATTTATTTCTGTGCTGCAAAATCTTTGTTTGCATTTTATTTTTGTCTGCATCTACTTTTATATTATAAATTATAAAAAACTATGTATCGAGTATATCGACCACATTTTAATTCAAATAACTTATAGAAATTAATAAACAAAAAAATCTTTAAAATAAGAAATTTCAGAACTAATTTTTTAATGAAGTGTGTAATTTCAGATTTATTATTTAGTATTATTATAATTCAAATTATTTAACTATTATAATAATTGATTTATAATTTTTTAATAATTATAAATTTTTTGACAATAAAATCCAAATTCTAATACACATTCAATCACATACTTTGAGGTTGGTATGGGTTGAATTGTTACATTTCAGAACGAGTATCTACAAATTCAGATTTAATTATCATATATAGTATACTATAACTGTTTAAAATATATGAATTTAACTTCCTCGCAATTAGGTAGTGATATAGATATAAAATTTTTATGCTTTGTACTTCTTTTCGTAAATTTATTATCAAAATTAGTATTTTTAAACAAAACGTTTATTCTACCAATAAGATTCAACATAATTGATAGTTATAGTTGGATTTTTTAAGCATGTTATTTTGGAGATATTTGAACTGCAAACAAATAAAAAAAAACACTACGCTCATTCTTATTGAACGTTGTATTTTAATTGCATTAATTTTTAACATAAATATTTCATAACATTAGCTAATTTAAGAGCAATTATAAAAAGAAATAAAAGCACTTACAGTTAAGTATTACTTGACTTCTTTATTTTCTTTTTATTTTTGAAAAATAGTTCTATTTTTTCAAATTTGAATTGATGAGATAGTAATGTTTATTCAGAACACTGTTTGACGTTTTTGTTTGTTTAATTTAAGACTTTAGACATTAGGTATATGTTATATTTACACGTGTGTATGTATCATAAATAGAAATCTTACCCATTGTGATTACAATTATTCAATATATGGACTTTGTGTTTGGCCGTTATGAATGATACCTACCTGAGAGTGCAACGAATTGAATGCATAAGGTCCCAAGTTCCAAGCATTCAATGCTTTCCAACTATTTGGTTAATTAACTTGTGGCGAAGGATTTTTCCGAGCACCAAGACTCAAACGCCTTCGTTATCAAGGTGCCTATTCTATTTCCCTTCCCCATTCCTTCTTCTTGTTGAATAATGAGTATCCCATAGTGCTAAATTCAAACTTGCACACATAAGAAAGTGGTGGAAATGCAAGAAACCGTGGGTTCAATATTTACGTGAAAATATTGCATTGATTCGTAATACTCATCATGTCTTTGCTGAATATTCCGGGACGGTGTCCCCCTTGATACCACTTTATGATAGTACGCATTGGATTGCTTTATGTGTAGAAAAGAAAATTGTATCATATAAATACTCTCTTTAATTTCAAGATGTGCGTAATATATCTTTTGCCTTTTTCTTTTTGTTGTCATGGTCATTTTCCACACGAACTTGTTGCCATAAAGCCATAACTGTGCTATAATAGGATGTACTCTCTTGGAAAATATTATTGTAAATCTCTCAATTCTTTCATTATTATGTGGTATATATTAAAAAATTGTTGCATGGTGTTTTAAACCAGTAGTTTTTTTTCTCTCTTTCGAATTCACCATATATTTTTACTGAATTTGAATTATATACCCACAAGGCCACAACAGGAATCTTTAATTTTTTTTCATTCAACTCTCAACAGATGAAATATGAAATTCATGTGAGAACAATTAATGAGCTAATCATAGATGTAGGTTAACCATGGAAAGTGAAATGAGAAAGAAAAAAAATCTAGAAGAATAAAATTAAGAGTTTAATGTTTATGCATGGATATTGTAAAATGATTTTTTATTGTTATTTAATAATAAATTAATGTTTAAATTATTTTAAAATAATTATTTTAAAAATTAATAAATTTATCCTAAATAATAATAATGAGTTATGATTAAATGATATTTTTTTTTACAATTTCAATGCATAACTCATTTTCTCTCAAATTAAAGCAAGCTTTAGAAACAAACTTTAAAGTTCTTAGCAGGCGATTCAAGTCAGCTAGCACTTTTAAAGTTGTTATAGGGACGTTCTATTAACTATAGCTAGTGGCGCGCCGTGGCGATTTGTTATAACTTTATAAGGACCATTCTATATTTTTTTATATCTATCTCAATACTCCAAAAATATGATAAATATTTTTTGAAAAATTAAGACGGTTGTAAAATTTTCCATATTTGTTTAATGATTTTTTCCCAAAAAAAAGTCTCTATTTTTTTTGTTGTAAGGGAGAAAAATTAAACAACAAAGACTAATTACACCAAATTATACCTATGAAGTAAAGTGGGTATATTTCATATTTTCATTTTCAAGAGAATGATTCATGTAGTACGAAATTAATAGTGGATAATCATAAAGAAGGGAATTTTATATACTTTGAACATTTTTTTTTCTTATAATAAGATATTCTATATAAAAAAAAGTCATAAATAACATTAAATGTGGGCATAGTGTAGATTTTTAGAAATATCATTCTTAAAAATATTATTTAGAAATATCTTATTCATATGGATGAAAAATTATGTCTTATAATATTGACTTTAATAATTAATCTCTAGTAGAGAATTAAATTGACGATCTTTAGTATGTTCTTTTTTAAAATTATATATTTTTTTATTCATAAAATTTGAATATAAAACTTTATTTTAAAAATTAATTTTAATTTTACTCAAATCAACGAACTGTTGATATAAATATTTGAATTTCATTGTATGCAATGTATTCTAACTATATTTTTTTTGGTCAGCAGTATTCCAACTATATTATTTTCCTCTCTTTTCTCTTGTAATGCCATGAGCCTTTGTTTGAACGAAATAAAAAAAAAAAAGAATGAACATATGTGTACAATGTTTTACTTCATAAAGTTGAACTATAATATTTTTCTGTTAATTCACTAAACCTATTCAAATTAATTAAATAAAAAAATCTCATAGCTTTGTCTCTTTTGACACATATAATAAAACACGCATCCAAATATCCCTTTTCATCATATCATCGTTGAATCCAAAATCGTTGGTTATGGTTAGATACCATAATGAAGATGCTATTGCATCTTCTAGGTTGTCAATACTCAAAGATAGAAGGAAGATAGATAGGTGAAGTTGATCGTGAAGAGTTCGCACATTCTAAAATGCGGGACCACTTCTTTTTTCTCTTTAAATATGCAATTACTATATATGCCCCAATTCTCTTTCATCAATGCAACAATTCTCTCCTTTACCAGTTTATTTGGATTATTCAATCTCTTCCTTATTGTCTCTTAAATCATTCACCCACAGGCCACATTCAACGATGCATAAACATAACCATGCTGCACAATTCCTACATAAAGCAAAAGCAGAGCCATCACCTATATTATACTCTCAAAGTAAGATTAGAATTAGATTAATCAATACAACAGTCTAATTTAATTTAATTGATTAAACATGATATGTATTTTATTGTAAGTCTTTAATATTATCTTTAATTTCTACCAATAAAAAAAATAGTTAACCAAAACTTCATTATATTGTTTGCATACAGGACAAATATTTGTTTTGAGATTTACTTGAAATGATGTTACCATACAGAAGTTTATTACAAAACTAAATATTTGAGCATATTGCTAATATAGTACTAGTACTTACTTTGCAAAAGAAATACACCAGTAAGTTATAATTTTATATTTATTGAGTATCTTGCTAATATATTTTTTTCTAAACAAATAATATATTTTTTCTAAACAAATTGAAGTGTATTACCGTTCATGATTATGTATTGGCATGTCCCACGAAATATTGTTTTTTTTTCCTTCCATTTATATAACCTTTTAATAAAATAAGATTATGCTTTTCTGATTAGATAACCTTGATTTGATAACTATGGGAGTCTACCCATTATTAATGTCTTTGAGAAATTCACAAGGCAGGGAATTGCAAATGGCCTTCCCCCAGTTGCCTTAATTTTCCTGTCTGCTACGACCTATACCTTGTATGCATCTTTCGCATTATTTATAATTTGTTACCCAGATTTGAATTTGATTAGACCCATTTTGTTTGATTTGTTCCCACCATAGTATTACTGTTCTTGCATCAGTCCCAAAATTCTGAAATTGAGAAATTCAATTCAAACTTAGTGGTGGAGAGTTTTGTTATACCTTTGACCCTATTACTCGTGTCTATTTTTGCAGGCTGCACTGCAGCAGCTGATTTTGTTTTGGCCTTACTTTTCTTTCTTCATGTCAGAAAAGTTCAACCATTTTTATTTGGATTGGACCTGCTTTTAATTATTATAGTTAACACATACAGATATGCTTAGAGTTAGTGGAGTTAAGTTAGTAATGTTTTTCTGATTTTTTAAAGTTAATTTATCTAAAAAGTAAAATAATAATAATAATAAGCAAGGTCTACACATCTTTAAATTTTAATGACTTTATATCACTATATGCACTAAATTAAATTAAAAGCGCATAGTTTTTGCAGTTCCTAAATAAGTTCAATTTAGAAAAACTTCATCCTTTTATTTTGTAGGGTGGACTTGGATGATGAAATGCCTCCTTTTCCTTGATAATAATAATAATATGTCTTCAGTTGCAGTATTGCTGTATCAACTTAATACATTTTCTATTTTATATCAAAACAGTTTTGACTAATAAGAGATACTTGAGAGGCCCAATAATTAGTGAAAGAAGGAAAAAGATTGGTGGCCAGTGGGGCTATGGCCTCAACCTTTGACGAGCTTATTCAAGAGACATGATAATTTTTAAAACTGATATAACTCTATATATGACTTTTATAGAAAATATAAAAAAAAGTCAATTTTAAATCTGTTAGTCTTAGATTCCAAAATAAAATTCCTAACTATTATAATTATTCGAGAGGAGATTCAAGAATAAGAAAAAAAGACATGGGTAAAAAAAAGAATTCAAACCAGGGAGCCAAAGCCAAAAGGTAATTTTGTTTTGGAAATTGGTATAATTTTCTTAAAGAGATATTGATTATTGTCGGTTTAACTTAATTGGTTCAATAGGATATATGATTTATTCGAATCTTTTAGTACTGTTTTGTATGATTAATGAAGGTCTTAGGAAATCAAAGGAAACAATAAAGTGAAACCCCCGAGTGATGGAAGACTGGAAGCTCCTAATGAATGGTTTTTTTACTCGAAAGTCTAATAATCACAAGACCAGTGAACACCGCGAGGGGAAAGGGGAGAAAGGAAGCCACAACACCACAAAATTGGGTGAGTTGCCATTGTATCCAAAGACATTCCAAGTCTAGCTAGGACAGAGCCGAAAGGGCCTCAAAGTTGCTTGGCAACACGCCATTATTCAGTGGCACTACACCTATGGAATCAAACGTCAACATTGCTCCATATAAAATATCTTTGTCACATAACATGGCAAATCAAATCTAAGAAAGACAAAAATTAATTTTTGAAATTGAAAGGATTCATTCGCGTGCCCAAAAATGAGACGCTTGTTTTCATTATTGTAGGGGCTTACAAGTTATAAGCCATGACACCACACGTCTACACCAGTTTACTATTACTTTCTCTTCCAAACATTCTTTGTCCAATAATTGAATACAATACTATAACATAATAACATACACAACACAAGGCCTTTATCTTCTTTTTTTTTTTTTTCTTCTCTTTCTTTAACTGCTTTTGCTTTAATTGGAAGACCAAAAAACTGGAAGAAGAGTGCAGGCATAGGAATAGTGTTAGATCTCACATAACAGTTAACAGTTCACATCCTCTATTCGCTTTGCTGACCAAGGGCAGCTTTGATGAGCTGACCGGGTCGTTTTATGCAGAAGCCTTAAAGCAAAAAAAACTACCTGCCCGTTGCCCCCTTGTCTTGAGCTAAGGTTGTCACTAAAAAAATGTTATTTAATACTACTAATAAAGCTCTTCTATGCTCTCTCTTTTACTGCGCTTTATTCTGTTCAAATTCGATACTTTGTTTTGTTTCCTGTGGTTGCAGAGAACGAGGAGTCTCTCTCTCTATATGCTTGCTGCTGCATTGTCTTGTTCTACTACTTCAGAATCTCTTCTCACTTCCACGCATTAAAGTGTTGTCTCTCTCTCTTTGAGTTGGTGGCGCTTTCTTTCATATTTATCGGAGTTTGCTTCCATGTTCTTACACTTTCTACTATACTAGTGTGGCAAGAGCACATGCAGCACCAGAAGAGGAAAGCAAGCAAAAACACTTAAGGCATTTCGCTCTGTTTTGTTGAGCTTCTCGTGTTTCTCTGGAATTGAGAAACAGAACAGCAAATGAGCCTGGTCTTGTTTCTCAGCTCTGAAACATAGATAGGTAGTGTGGAGATTGGAGAAGGGGTTTCCAAAGCAATGATATTTTGCTCTTTGAAATTCTGAGAAGTTTTGGATATATAAGCATACTTCTAAGCCGCAGAGAAATATCAGAGAGCTTGAGGAGCTGTATGAAGTAGAAGTGTGCAAAAATGAGAGATGAGAATTCCAAGAAAAGCAAGGTTTTGCCAATTTCCTTTAATACAAAGATGAATTCAGTTTCCGTTTTTGTTTTGTTTTTTTTTTTCCTTTTGTTTTTCCAGGGGAATGAAATTCAACATTTTGAGTGTGTTGGTGTTTGCATATTGCAAGCTGTTGACTGTTTGTCTTTCTGTTGCTTGATGAAGCTCTCATGGTCAAAGAAAATGGTCAGAAAGTTCTTTAATATCAAAAGCAAGACTGAGGATTCCCAAGAAAATGGTGTTGCTTATGGAGGTTGGTATCTTGGTTTTCTCCAAAGCTCTTTCTACTAGTGATCACTTTCTAAGGGAGCAACAAGCCTAGAATTAAATCCCATGAGAGATTTGTGATGATAGCACTGTCCAGTCTGATGCCTTAAACAATTTGAGGTTCTAGTTGGGCACCGGAGAAACCGAAGGAAGTAGATTAGTAACATCATTTGGAAAGAAAATTGAAGCCTAGGATCAATCGTCATGCTCTGTCAAATTTAGTTGTTATCTAGTGCAAAAGATTAAGCTATGCAAATACTATATTAGCTTTTCCTGAGGCAAAGATGTCTTTGTCTGAAGTTTTATGTTCTCACCAATTTTGTTTGTGGCTACAATTTCTTGGCATCCAAACAAAGTGCAAGCATACATACTTTGAACTCTGAAATACATGTCCATCAAATCCATTTGTTTTTTTTCTTCCATTTTTTTTCCTGATATAAAATCAGTTACTATAGTTTTTTTTGGTTGATGCATCAACATTGATTTCCTTCTTCAGGAGGTGACACGGAATATAGAGGTAGGAATAGCTTCTCTGAGAGAGAGCCATGCACGATCAAAAAGAGCAAAACAGGTATAGAATTACTCCCATTCCATTTCTTGAACCAAGTCCATTTAAAGATATTGGTGTTGTTTAAAATTCTGACTTTTCGCACAAAATCTTCATTGTAATAAACAGAAAAGTTTGGCAGGAGCGCAGATCAGGTGAGGCGAGCAAGAATGAATCTTGACCATCCTCGAATTATAGATGTGCAGAATTATAGGTATACTGCTTCTCTGATTTTACCTTCTTTATGGGAAAAAAGAGCGTTGTTCAGATTTTCATTAGTGTCCCTTTTCTCTGTAAACAGCATTTTCGTAGCTACATGGAATGTAGCTGGAAGATCCCCACCAAGTACCTTGAATTTAGATGATTGGCTTCATTCTTCACCACCGGCTGATATTTATGTTCTTGGGTAGGAATTGGTACTTGTCAACATTGTCTTCAATCAAAAGTAGCATTAATAGTAACCAGTAACATATTTCTACTTGTCTCTTCCAGATTTCAAGAGATAGTTCCCTTGAATGCTGGTAATATCTTGGGAGCAGAAGACAACGGCCCTGCCAAAAAATGGTTGGCTCTCATCAGAAAGACTTTAAACAATCTTCCTGGCACCAGTGGAAGTAGTGGATGCTATACACCGTCTCCCATACCACAACCAGTTGTAGAGCTAAATGCAGATTTTGAGGGATCAGCCAGGCAGAAGAACTCATCTTTCTTCCATAGGCGATCGTTCCAGACAACTTCTAGTGGTTGGGGAATGGACAATGATCCTTCAGTTGTGCAGCCACGACTAGATCGAAGATACAGTGTCTGTGATAGAGTAATTTTTGGTCACAGGCCAAGTGACTTCGATCCCAGTTTTAGATGGGGTTATAGGCCTAGTGACTATTCCAGGGCAAGTGACTACTCAAGATGGGGTTCATCTGATGATGACAATGGCCTTGGGGATTCACCAAGTACAGTCTTATTTTCACCAATGTCTTGTGGTGGTGCTGGACCTGCCTTTAATGAAGATGGATATGCCATACCAGGACACTCAAGGTACTGCCTTGTTGCAAGTAAGCAAATGGTGGGGATATATCTTACCATATGGGTGAGAAGTGAACTGAAGGATCAGGTTCAAAATATGAAAGTGTCTTGTGTTGGCAGAGGATTGATGGGTTATCTTGGAAATAAGGTGAATTTTTAGTCAGTCTTATTTCCAATTTTTGTTTTTCCTTAGATTAATTCATGGCAACCACGATTGTTACTTGAAATTGGCTTAAATAGAGGAGTTACTTTGGCTTTTATTTGCAGGGATCCATCTCAATTAGTATGTCTGTGCATGAAACTAGCTTTTGCTTTATCTGTAGCCATTTAACCTCAGGACAGAAAGAAGGTGATGAACTAAGAAGAAATTCTGATGTGATGGAGATTCTTAAAAAGACAAGGTTTCCTCGTGTTCAAGGTGTGGACAATGAGAATTCTCCACAGACAATCCTCGAGCATGAGTAAGAATCTGCTCACATTCATCTAAGATTTAATATTTAAAAAAATGTGAAGTGATTTTAGGCCCCCTTGCTAATATATCACCTTCTCCCTGTGTCTTAAGTAGAATGCACACTTCTGTTTCCCTATGATTGTTTTTTCTTTCCATTAACTGAAATTTTGCATTTTCTTAATTTGATTCCATTAATATAGTCGAATTATATGGCTTGGAGATTTGAATTATCGGATTGCACTCTCCTACCGATCTGCTAAGGCACTCGTTGAGATGCAAAACTGGAGAGCATTGTTAGAGAATGACCAAGTATGTCTGCTCACCCTCATAAATAATTCCATGTTTATTGCTTAACTTCAAGTGTATTATCACTGTAAAATAGACATAATGAGTCTCAATTATTGACATTCCTGGCAGTTGAGAATAGAGCAGAAAAGAGGCCGTGCGTTTGTGGGATGGAATGAAGGGAAGATATATTTTCCTCCAACTTACAAGTATTCAACTAATTCAGATAGATATGCTGGAGATGATATGCACCCCAAAGAGAAAAGGAGAACTCCAGCTTGGTAAAATTATCATTTATCACATCACCTACTAGGAATTTAGAAGAAACTCAGTATAAATGCTAAAAGAGGAAGTAAAATGATATGAAGATAAAAAATTAGATGATCTAAAACGAAGCATAAAGCACCATTCATAGTTTATGATTTATTTTTGTCAAGTTGTGCTACTTATGCTGATATGAATTTTTTCTTTCATAGGTGTGACCGAATTTTGTGGTACGGAGAAGGTCTCCATCAGTTATCATATGTCCGCGGAGAATCAAAGTTTTCAGACCACAGACCTGTTTATGGCATATTTTGTGCTGAGGTTGAGTCAACTCATGGCAGATTGAAGAAAACTATGAGTTGTTCTCGTTCCAGAATTGAGGTGGAGGAACTTCTGCCATATTCTGGTGGATACACTGAGCTGAGTTTTTTCTAAAGGAAGAAAGGTTGGATATACGTATCCATTCACATTCAGTTACACTATCTATCCCTTATGCACTTCCACAATCATGCTTGTGTTGTGAGATAGTGGAACTTAGGTATCTGAGTGATTTTTCTTTTTTCTTCTTAAGTTCATACAAATAGATAAAACTAAAAAACACGTGCAGGGCTCTTAGCAAACCTGATCATGCCCCATTGGCCCAAAGGGTGGCCTCAACTTTTTCTTTTTTCTTATTTTCTTGTTGGCTAGACCAAAAGTACTAGATTCCGAAGCTGTAAATGATATATATGGGGTTGAACATAATAGAGTGGAACCTGCTAGTGCAATCAAAACATAGAGTCTAAAAGAATATACTAAAATGATGTTGGGCATTAGGTGTATCTTGCTTTACTAGATATGCAAATTGATTTCATGAATTCGGAAGTCAATACAAACAGAATATGTTCACAGAATAATAATCTGAAAAGTATATATCTCAAATCTTTTTCTGCTTTGAAGTCCTTTGGTTCTTTTCTTATTGTCAATACAATTATTCTTTTCTCCTGAATTAGAAATCTTACATCCACCTATTACTGTTCAGCAATTGGTCCCCCATTACCAAGCTGGAATTACTTTGAAGAAAACTCATTCATGGAGGGAGATAGGGACAACCCATTTCCCACATACCCAAAAAGGTTAATTTTCTTCTCTTTCATGCTTTTCTCTGTGCTGCTTTTGGCCTGCTTCTTTGTCTAATTTTACCTTTACTTTATCTTTGTCAGTTTATAATCTGTAGTTTTGGGCTACAGTCATGCTTTGCCTAACACATGATCAGTACAGTACATCATCATCTTGGTAGCTATTCACATTTTTGCTTCAGTAATGTGCATAGTTTGATACCCAACTAACAAACACACAACCTTCCATTGTCTCAGCCCAATTTGAGTATTAACAGTCCTTCATTGTCATCAGGTACTACATAATTTTTTTATGCATAAAAAATTATTATTAAGCATGTACATCGGTGTTAATTCGTTAAAAATATGCTTATTTATAGTTACCAATGTATGCTTATTAATAATGATCAATGCTTTTTCCTTGTGCAGGAAGTTGATGAATTGAAGACGATTTTTTGATTCAGGATTTTTTAATTATTTTTGGAGAATATTTATGATGACTGAATGAAGGTGGAAGCTTGTCAGAATAATCACTTGGGCACTAACATTTTTTTAATGCGAAGAAATGAGTTTTTATTTATTTATTTTTTTAATCCTGAAAAAAATGAGTGTTTTGATGTATAGTGATTGCCAAAGTAATTGAGAAAAATATGTGAACAAACAAAAAAAGATTGATGTTCATGATAGAATTCCAGGGCCTCTCTTAATCAGTCCATGATTAAAATTATACCGATAAAGGTGGCTTGGTTTTGACATCAAAATTAAATAGTACTACTCTACAACATTCATTCCCGTGGCTCGTCTTTTCACTGATGTGGAACAGTATTAAAGTACAAAACTAAAGAGTGTTTTTGCGGGGTTTGGCAGGAATATTGGGGGTTTTAATCCGGGGTACTATTGAAAGATGCTATTTACATGCCCATCAATTGCTGTTTACTTTTGACTTGGTGGACTTTAGCCACTTTTTTACCTTATACCTGTTTTTATGTATGTGTATCCATTTAGGATCACTAATAAGTTGAAACAACAAATTTCAAAACTAGGGTGTTGGAGAAAAAGACTAATGCTAAATCGTTAGTTGTGTAATAATGCCGTTTTAAAAGGGAATGTAAATTTTGTGGCTTATCTTTGCCCATGTCGACTATTAAGAATTTGGGGTCTGACTCATTCCTTCGTGAGATCTCAACGGTTGAATGTCTTTGTCGCTGTGGCTGTTGGAGAGTCACTTCATGGAGATGTGTCACTCAGATGCAAATATATACTTGGTTGAAAATTTTTAGTACTGTACTCGTCTCAATGCCGAGTGAAAAACACGTCGCATGTGAGTAATCTATTGCTCCATGACAATAATAATAGTAGTAATAGTGGTAGAAAAATCTGATGAGACTGTGCAAGCTGTAGCTTAGTACATGATTCTTTTCACATCATGGGATATGGAGAAAGTCAGCCGTATTGTTTGCTGCTGTTACTAAATCTATTGATCTCATCAAGTTGCATTCAACAACTAATAGTGTATTTGTTTTATGTCTTGAGATAGATAAGCCTATCAACTTGTCAAATAATATTTAATAAATAAGAATTATTGTTTCGACAAAGAGTTGTACAATAATTAATAAATATCACATATTTTTATTATCTAAATTACAAATAAATAATGGTGATTTGAACATAACATTTAACAATAAAGATAAATCAAAACAAAACTATAAATTATGAGATTTTTAATAACAACCCAATAAAACGATATGAATTTTAAATGATAAATATTGTCAATGTTAGATATCACTGAATCAAACTCTTTTTACATTAAAACATGATATTCAACTTATAATCCAACGTTAATATCAATCACAATTTAAAAATAATATTCTAATTCCTAATTTCTTAGATGAAAGACCTATGTTTTTCTATTAAATATCAATTACTTGTATATTTAAATGTCAAGGTTGTTTTTTATTACTCTAAAATTTCAATTAAACGTCAATGATCATAAAACAAAACTTAGTGTTTTTTTGGAGTTGACAATCTCCAAACCATGGTTTAAGTAAAAGTTAGATAGAAGAGACAAGCTTTTGTCTAAACCTTAATTTGAGACTTTCTTAACCATAATTCAGACACTCGTCTTTAGAAGCATGTTGGCAACGTAAGTATATATAGAACATGTTTGGATTATCGTTTGAGAGGCACCAAACGTCCGTTTGCGTGTTCCAATGCATAAAACAGAGAAGTAACAACACCCTTGGATAAAAAAAACATGGGTTACATTTAACAGTACGGTAACCCAAAACACATAATTTATGCAAAATCACCTCACTTTTAGAGAAAAACGCATAAGCTACTCTTGGTAGCATCTAATTGGACACAGATCAGGTCTCACAAACGAGAATCTAAACACACTCTAAGGCTTTGTTTGTTTATGTGTTTAGTGAAATAGTTTTGAGACTCATACAAACACATACTGATATCTGATTGTTTTGTATTCCTGACTCCCTTTAGCTTAAAAGTGGGTTTGTGAAATCTTGTGATCATATTTCCTGTTCCCATATCGCATCCTTCAGCAATAGAGCTGAAATGATTATCTATTAATATCACATGCGTGAGTTAAAAAAAAATAAAAATAAAAGTTTCATGGGATTTTCATTTTACGGTTCCAGTTTCACAACTAATCAAATGTGTTGTTGAAGAAGCAAAACGGCATAATGACAGAGGCTTGTCTCTACTTCCATTTGACCTTGTTCCTTGTTTTGTTTGTATGCCAACTAGTCCCTGATTTTGGCCTTGCTAGTGGGGAACCACTTCAAAGGATTTCATCTTTGGAGTTCTGATAGAGATTTTGCACGCCATATGAATTGTTAAAGCACATTGGTGTCCTATGACTTTTCTTGATGCTCCTGCAACAGTGCTTCAACCAATGACAATTTTGTTAGACCTTTGCTTCTGCCATCCAATTATCCATTGCATTATATTACTCTCTTTTGATCTATTTTATGATTCCTATGACTTGTTTAGGTCTCTAGGACCACACCTTTTTTGTTTGAAGTTCATCATCCTCTTGCCTCAGTTGACATAATTAACCAAGTTGGTGTGCTGACACCAGCATTTCCAGTTCTTCATAATGGCTGGGAATCATTATTCCTCTGTGAATTCTGATCCAACTATTTCTAGAAATGATTGTTTATAACTCAACTCAGAGAATGTCTGCATTATCCCACAAAAAATCATAATGTAAGCAGAGAGTGTTGACAGGTAATCTGTAAAATGTTTCTTTGTGCTATTTAACAATTATAGGAACTCTATCAGTGAGTTGTTAATGTTAACTTTCATCTAAATAAATTGGAAGTTGAATTCATGTTTTTAATTGACAAATTAATAGCAGGGAGAAAGGAATTGAACCCCTTATATTTTCCATTAGTGAGGTCACGGAAAGATTAAATTAGTTACTGTGAATGAATTAGTTGAATAACTCAAAAAGCAGAAAGTTAATTTCACGCATATGAAAATTGACACTTCTAGTCTGGGGTGAGTGATTCAAGACTCAATTGAAGTCCTAAACAGAAGAAAACTAATTTGAAATTAGAATTGAGATGATGTAACTTGTTGGGGTATACACAAATTTAAACACAATAATCTTTTGGTGTCGGCAGGTTCCTCCTAGATCAAATATTTTTTGCTATATGGAAGTACAAAATCCCCATAAAAGGCCAAATGAAGGTCTCATCTTCCTGAACTAATAATACTCTCTCTCTGCTCGTGTGTGTGTATTGTCCGTGAAATGTATCTTGAGATATTTGAACATGTGATGTGAGGGCCTGCTTCACTCCAGGAAAAATTTTGATTGATTGAAAATTGAAAGTATTTGATGTTTGATGCTATCACATTTTAATTTTTTTAAACTAGTTTTAAATATTTTTCCAACTCAAAGTAGAAAGGAAAATGATGGGTGAACACCTCACATATTACTTGACATCTAGAGAAATACAAAAGATAAAAGAAAGAAAATGGTGTACCCAAAAGTGAAATCGTAACTATTCCAAGAGTGATACTACCACCTTCTCATAACTAATCTCTAAGGTTAATGTACATTGATTACGGCTTTATACTTAGCAAACAAACTTACAGTCAACCATAGTTACTGGGTTCCACCTTGGTTGGCATGTGATAATCTTCATGATACCGGTCTAAAATTCATTATGATTTTCTCGGCAACACCAAGATAGTTCCATAATTAAAACTCGTGTTTGATGTGTTGTCACTTGGCAATTGGCATGTATATATGGCTTTTTTTTGTTGGGTGGACGGCATCTATATGGCTAATTTGAGATAATGTAACAGCACAAGTGTACTTTGGGTCCCTCCGTGCCCAATAGACTAATAAGCCAATGGGTTCAGTTTCATTGGGCTTCGTCCTAATCTCTCAATCCCAAGATGTCTATTTCTCCACGAATCATTACATAACATTTTTATATACTCATCAAGAAATATTTTTCATTTTTTTCGATACTGACGATCATTCTTCTTAAAAGTGGGCAAGTTTCTCTTTGGAAAGACGAATAAGCATTCTTGTTTCTTCGGAATATTATTTTTAAATTATACACTTGAAATGACAGCTGGTTTGACAGGATTTGTAATTGTAACATAAACCCACATCAACATTTTGGGCAGAACCAATAGGCGGAACTAGTTGGGCTTGAAGATATAAACCCACGTCAAATTTTTTGCTGTTTCTTCCTGCACCACTAGTGCTTCTTGTACCCGCTTTTTGGGTTCTGGAATGCACCCGTTTTTTTTTCTTCTTGAATTTGAAATGTGATTGGTAAGTTTATAAGTTAGTTTGATTAGTATGAGACAATTTATTCAGCTAGTGTTAAGCAGTACTAAATTACCCTGATAGATGAAGATTCTCTAAAGTTTAAGAATTAAATACGTGATTTACAGCCCTCTGACTCACAGTTTTTATCAAACAAAATAGCCAGGTGATTTGTAAGGACTAACATTAAAACACACTAATTTTATATGAACTAAAAATATATTTAAGACATATTATTATTAAATCAAAAGGCTACTCATAAATTTTCTTAATTACAGTATTAATTTTTTCATTAGTTTAATTATCTACTTGTGAAAAGACTAGTATTACTGTGTTTGTTTGTTTGCATTTTTATTTTTGGAATTGGATATGTTACCTCTACTGTTGGTTTTTTTTATATTAATTTAATTAACACAAGAGATTGATACAAAATAGTGAGGTGATTTGTGATTTTAAAAAGTCTAAAAAAATTACATATCAAACAGGGATATGCTCTTTATTTTTGTTATTGCAAATTATTTTTTCTAGTCCTTTAAAAAAAATCAATTAGAGTTTTGTCTTTTTTATATATGAATTAATTTAGAATGTCTCTTGCATTATATTTTTTCTTAAAAAATACTCTTAATTATTAGTTATTTTTATTAGTTCAATAGGTAGTGATATGATCACGATAATGATTTTGATGACAAAAAGGATGGTTGTGGCACGATTTTTTCCTTCTTTTATTTGAGATAAGAAAAAAAAATATAGCAAAGCATTAATGTTATTTCTTAATAGAAATAATATAATTTTTTTTAAAACAACACATAAGTAATATAATCTATCATTATTTCTATAATTAATTTGTATAAATTAAATATTTTTTAATCTATGTAATAAAACCCTTAAAGAAATAAAATATGTGTAAGTAAACTTCGATTGTTTGATATCAACAAAGTAGAGAAGATTTTTTTTAAAAAAAAAAAATTGGTTTCTAAGTACAAATTTTTATACTCAAACAAAAAAGACCTAAAAATGAAAAGCTTTAACAAAACAATTATCTTTTTAACATGACGTAGTATACATAATCAATTATTTTTAACACAATCGATCATGTATAGATACGTAATATATATATAGTTATGTTACTTGTAGGTTATAAATGATAATCAGTATGTGTTGAAAAAAAAACTTCTACAACAAAAATCTGAAAATTACTTTTAAGGATAAAATAATATTTTTATTAATAATTTTGTCCGTTTCTTTCAAACTAAAAACCTCATAATCTTATTTTCTTTATTTCTTTTAAACTAAACAATCAATATTTCCATCATATTTTTCAATTATTTCTATTTTATTCTTTTCCCACCTACTTGTTTTCATTCTCTCAATTTCTCTCCATACACCTTAAATAACATACAGTACTCCTAGTAACAGTGGTTAACAAAACCGAATTTTTATGTATACGCAGACCCCAGTCATTGCTTGCCATGAACCTACCTTGTTATCTTTCATTTCCCAGCATGTACAGTTCACATTACCAAATGAGTGAAATGACATAATGATGACACAATTGTTTTTATTTTGGAGCCATCATTCAACGTCAAAAGAGTCATATACACCAAAATTCAAGGCTTCGGGCCTAATTGCTTCAATTCAAATATACAGAACCCAATAGCCGTTGTAAGTGCTGCGCATGGTGATTAGATGCAAGTTCCGAATAAGATGATCTACATGTTGTGGTACAAATCAATAAGAAATTAAAAGAATTATGCAACTGGTAAGATTGATTTGATACTTGAACTTAATTTGTGATCGTCCTGCAACCGTTGCTGATCTGATGCTTGCGCTGATCACTTGCCGCATCTTGTAAGTGAAATTACATAGAAAAATCCTAAGAAAACTGAAAGAACATACATATGATATGTATATATAGAGTAGCAATCACTGGGTCTGGGAGAATTAACTAAATATTTTCTACTGTGAATGAAGATTGAAGAACTTGCAATTCTTTCCATCTTTATTGTAGTTTGTAGTACTTTCGAAAATTATAATGAACACACTAATCCTATTTAATAGAGTCTAAATTGTAATTTTAATTCCTTATAATTTTAAATTTGTGATTTTGATCTCCTATTATTATTAAATGAAGATATTTAGTCTCTTTAAATTTATAATTTTTGAACAATTTTTCTCGTAAGCATTTGAAATCTTCTTCTTTTAA
Organism: Glycine max; assembly: GCF_000004515.6. NCBI lineage: Eukaryota > Viridiplantae > Streptophyta > Magnoliopsida > Fabales > Fabaceae > Glycine > Glycine max. The sequence continues at coordinate 38,695,453 of NC_038256.2, read as the reverse complement.
CTTCTGCTAATAAAAAATTGTAAAGATATTAATTTATTTATTATTTAATTAAAAACAACAATAAAGTAAAAAAATTATTATCATTCTTAATTAAAATTGACTGTCAAATTAACTCAAATTTAGCAGTTATCAATGTGTCAGTGATTGGACATAATGACATAACACTTTGTCTATCACATCATCACTTAACGGAAGACAACTAATGAAAAATAGTAAAATGAAACTAAATTTTTTTTCTGAAAGGTATTTGCCAAAAAATGAATTTTTAGTAATATAAAAACGACCTATTTTTCAGGTATGAAAAACTTATTTAAACCATACATAATTGGTGTTTTGCGATCTATGATAATGTACACATGTAACATATTATGCCTTCTCTCACTTTTCTCTGGATCCAAAATATATATCTCACATTTGATCTTGTTGGTTCTCTTTTAATTTTGTTCAGATATTAAATGTACAAATCTTAACTTTTTAATTTCACCTTTAATACTATCTTATTCATATAGTTCAGTTGATTAAACATGATAAAATGATAAGTTAGTTATTATAAATTTCAAATAATATTTTTTTAATTCCTACTAATAAAAATATCTTATTTATTTAATGTATTTTTTTATTTTGAATGAGAGATTATCTTAAAAAAAGAAATAGGATAAAGTTTTTTAAGTTTATATAAAAGTAAATTACATATATGTTCATCAAGTTATTTTAATTAATTTTTAATTTTTTTACAAGTTTACAAATATTTAATCAAATAAAAGTGTTTAAAAATGATTTTTTCTTATGGACTTATAAGATTTTCTTTTAAACATAACTTAAATTTATGAATACCATTTTTATTTTCAATAAAATTTATCATTTATTATTTTATATGAAATTAAATTATTTATTTTGATAAAACTCTTCCTTATCATTTGTTAACCAAAAAATTATTTTTCATATTAGTTTAATTAAATTTTTCATACTTGAAAATGGACTGTTTTTAGATTATTACCTAAAAATTTATTTTTTGTCAAATAATTATCTAAATTTTTTTACTGCATGTCATTAGTCTCTTTCTGTTAAGTGATGATGTGACAGATGAAGTGTCATGTCATCACACCCAATCATTAACACATCATTATCACGTCAGTGAAGGGAATGATGTGACAATGAGGTGTCTGTGACAAGACGTGGTGGCATAAAATTCTATCTATAATGTCATCACTTAACGGAAGATGACTAAGACCATATCATAAAATTAAATAGAAATTTTTTGAGGTACTTCGTTGAAAAAAAAATGTTAAATAATAATATGAAAACGACCTATATTCCATGTATAAAAAACTTAGTTAAGTTATTTTTATTATAGGTTAGATATTACAAATGTTCTCTAATTTACTAAATGAGAATCTAATTCTTCTCGTAATATGTAACCGGATCCAAGACAATTTTGCTATAAAAAAATAAAATCTTACACACTATTTTGATAATCCTATAAGTTTTTTTAATTATTCTTATTGAATTGATTCCTTGTGCACTTTCTCTAATATTTGCTATTAAAATAAATTTAAGTCGGATCTCAAAGAATATATCAGTAACATTTTTCAAATTGTTGTATACATTAGTTGTAGAAACAATATTACTGTTTCATTTTCTTATACAATTCGAGCTTTGCTGTGATATTTTTATAATATATAGTTCATGGTGCATGCAGTTATCGGAAAAGATTTCGTTCATTAAAATCTTCCGGGAGAGCCAGCTGCCCATGAAAAGCGTCGTAAGATCGAGTAAAACTTGGGCTTTGCTAGTGTTAAAGGACACATATGGTATGGTGTCCTATACCTAGCTGGGGGGTTCATTATATTATTCATTTAATAGTACAATTGTAATCGGAATATCATTAAAATATGGAGGAAAACCGATTTATAGATTTGAAGCTTGAGCAGTTGGTCGAGGTAGTAAAGTAGGATGTGAAGTGAAAATCAGGCTATATCATATAGACGATATCATTTGCATGCAACTGAGCCAAATACAATCTATGTTACCTAACCCCTGCTACGAAATTTAGAAAGTAATTATCAAGCCCGTATATTAATCTCTTGCGAGCTAGAACTAGCTTTTGAACAACGTGTAATTCTTGGTTTTTCTAATACAGGTGCGAATAAAAAATATACGAGGAAACGGAGGAAAATAATTAAATTCTAATATACTGTATTATACAATAACGATATTAACAGAAAAATTTAAAATATTAATTAAATAGTTTAATAAGTTCAACTATTAATATATGTATTATAGGTTTATATTAATACTATAATACACTATTCAAACAGTAGGATGCATTGATTATATATCAATTTCTTTTATAAACAAAATTAGTATAAGCATCATAGTTTTAGAATAAACTTGTAATATTTGTACTAATAATTTAACATGTTAAATAAAGAGTATACCGATAAAAATAAGTAATACCTAATTGTTAGTACATATTTTTTTAATGATACATGATTAATTTTGATAAATTACACTACTAGAAAACATATTTTCTATGTCGGTTCTATAGTATATTCTATGACAGTTCAAAAACCTTTTTTAAAGCTAGTATCATTTCAATTTTTATGTCAATTTTCTTTAAAATCGTCTTAGAATATATTTTTTAAAATGTTAAAAAATTAATCTTTCTAAGACGGTTGTCTGGAAAAAAATCTTCTTAGAAAGTGTTTTTTTTTCCAGCATACCACTCCCTCTCAATCACTCTTGCCACGAGGTCCAGGTCTAGATCTGGGACTAGGAAATCGAGAGAACTGAAGCCGCAAGTGACCAGACTCAGGATTGACTTAATCAACTTTATAACCTGTGCCATCCAACCACAATGTCAACAAACACTGAAATTTAGGTACATAAAGAGGGGACTCGAGTAAGCCCAATAAAATACAAGTAGAGCATGCCAAGAAGTTTAGAATTTAAGTACTTGTAATAAGTTGGGAATAAGTCTTGCATAGAAAGTTGGAGTTGGAACCCCTCCCTATTCAACTATTTTGGCAAATGTTGTAGGCAATAATGTTTGATTCATATGAAGTTGAGGTTATGTTAACTACATCCATGAAGATATCAGTGCACCCTGCACCCACGCCGCAAATCAAATTAATGGTTGTCTCACTATTAGAAGTTCCATTGACATAACAATATGTCACGCCACTTATTAGAAATTTCATGTTCGAGAGATGGATAGTATCAACGAGTCTGCAAAGGTTATTACCTTTTGTGCGGTGTCGTTTTGTTCGCGCTCACCGCAACCACCGCTATCAGAGAAGGAAGCCTTACTTCTTTGGCAATGGCGGTGCATGACAAAGACAACCTCACAAAACCCCAAAACCCAAATATGGTTGGCTAAGGTGGCGCGCGACGAAGTCAACACCCTCACTCGCCATCAACGCTAAAGTCGAGTACAACAATGACAACAAGCACGAAAGCGAAGACGAGGGAGACCGCGAGATCGACGACGAGGGAGATTGCGAGAGCGATGGTGAAGGACATCGCGAGAGTGGCAACAAGGGACAACACTAGCTAGGTTAAGTTGAAAGTAATGAGGGTGTGAGTGAGAGGGAAAATAAACACGCTGTAGGTAAAAAATGAGAAAGCATTCCTAAACGGTTTTGTCGAAAACGATTTTGTAGATCGATATAACATGACAGTTTTGACGAAATTGATGTCGCCACATGCCAATTATTTACAAAATTACCACTAGATCTTCGTTTATGACGATTTTATCAGAACTGACGTTGATGGAACGTCATGGAATGAGTGTTTTGCAGTATTGTTGTTAAATTATGTAATTTTATACTAATTAAAAATACATAATTTAAAAATATTTTTTAGGGGAACCCAGCTTTGTATTGCCCTGTTTGTATATACAAATTATACTTATATATATTAGTAACTATTGCTTATTGTCATAATTTTTTCAACTCTCTTTTTGGTTTCAAGCAGGGGAGGTGACTTTGCTCCCTTGTTTCATATGGGGTATAATCGCTTTTTGTAATCTGTACCCGTTGTACACCATTTGCTCTATATATTTCAATATATGCATATAATTTCGCCTTTTAAAAAAATAGTAACTATTGCTTATAATAAAAAACTTATTAGTAACTACATTATAACAATAACAATAAAATATGTTTTGTTCATTAAGAAGAGTCATTTGCATCATAAAACAGAACTAATGTTCCACTCCAAATTAATTACTATATATGTAGAGAAATTATTGATGTTTAGGCCATTTTCAATGATTTTAATAGTTTGTCTAGGTTATTCATTTACTAATTGAATTATTTGATAAATCTGTTTTGTAAAGTAATTAAGTGATCATAGCTAAAAGCTTAAGTAAGCTAATTATATTTTGAATCATTTATTGTTTGTCATATGTTCGATTTTCTCAACTAATAAAAAATAACAATACTAATAATTAATATTTGTCGATAAAAAAGGGTTAAAATATATTTGTAATTTTTAATAAAAATCCAAATTTTACATTTATTTCTTAATATATATTTTTCTTTTTTCCAATGATAAAACAAATAATTTATTTTTAGTCTTTGATACTTTTTTTAGTCTCTTATAAATTAGTAAATTTTATGTTTATTAATTTTTTTTATTTATTAATAGTCCCTTTGAAAAATACTAATAAAAAATAAAAATTTATTATAAAACAAATACAAAATTTTTTAATTTATCATAATTAGAAAAAGTATTAAGGATTAAAAAATAAAATTATTATTTTATCAAGAATCCAATGTAAATTTTTATATTAGAAAGTAAATATAAAATTTAAATATTTATTAAGGATAAAAATATTTTTTAACCTAAAAAAATATTAGTTTTAAATATTTTTATACGATTACATCAATTTTGGCTACGTGGGTAAGATAAGATAAACAAGATTTATTGAAGCCGGGTTTACGTGAGGTAGTATGCAAGAATACTGCGAAAAATAATAATAATAATAACGTGGCTAGCTAGCATAGATACAACGCAGCAAAAGGTAGCTTCTAAGAAGGAGACTTGGATCACTCGTGGTATGGTTTGATTTTATTTCTAGATAAAATGTTATATGAATTAAACATAAAATAAAATTATCATTCAGTTTACATATAATATTAAATCTATTTTTAATCTTACATAATTATTACATGATTATTATATATGTTATATAATTTTAAAAATAAATTTATTTTTATTAAATTTTGTTTAACATATTTAGTATTAATATGAAATAATATTATTAACTCTTTTTAATATAATAATAATTTATGTATTACTTGATATTTAATATTATATTTTAATAATATTAATATATCTTTTTTGATATAAAAAATAAAATATATATTTTGATTATAAAGCAAATGATAAATAATAAATTATTTAATATTTATTATCAGTTATCACAATAAAAATTAATATAATTATAATATATGGTTTATTTTATTTAATTTGATTTTTTATATTAAGAACTGAAAATTGAACTAAATCGTAAAAAACATGTCATTTTTTTTAAAAAAAATTGTTTTCATCATTTTCAGTTTAAGTGATTTTTGATTTTTTTTTATTCATTAGATGATTTATAAACTATTTGGTTTGAATTTAAATGTGCTAGAAAGGAGATGGATTTTGCCATGAAATAATATCAAAATTTTCTTTACATATTAGTTAATCAAAATTAGAGGAATTTGCTTTGCTGAATATGATAGTATATGATTTGTCGTGGAGGTATTAGTAAGTTAGTCACTGTTTCTTTCTCTCTCATATAAGGAACAAAATTCACATGTAAATATGACGCAATCGGTTTCTGTTTTTCTGAGAGAACCTACAGAAACCAATTAAAGCTGCAGAAATCGTACAACTACTACTACTACCTCATGTTGTGTCATCTCTGTAGAAACTCTCTCCTGATTCTCACTCTCTCGAGGTTTTTATAATCATGACTGTGCTTTTTCAAAGCAAATCATTCTCTCTAATCCATATCCCTTCCCTACTCTCTCAAGGTTATATTATGACCGTGCGTCTGCATTTTCTTTCAATCAGCGTCTTCAGAAAATTTTAATGAACATATACCTGCTTTCTCTGTGGAATAACTGTATAATTTATATAGTGAAAATTGTATAATTTTTGTGTGTGTAACAAAACAACATGCACAGCCGAATAGAAAAAGAAAAATGTAACAAGATTAATTATGTCACAAAAAAGATACAAGGAAAAGAGAAAAAATATGATATAACTCTTAATGGTTATGTCTTATGATCATGTGCTATATATTTATAATTTCTGTGGGTAAATTGATCAAGTTTAGCTTCTTCTCTATTTAAGTTGTAACCGGTAGAGTACACACACTACAGTGTTTCACTCTTTTGTGCATGACACGCATTTCCAAGTCATTTGCTCTGATCATATCATGTTTCTCTCCTGGTATGTTATTTGTGTCAACATGAGCTTCTTTCTTTCTGTTTCATAGTTATTAGTCCCTGCAAAATACTTGCACCATTTCTTGTTTTTTTTGCATGATATATACCTTTCATGCCATTTCTGTATCTCCTGCTATAAGGTGCATGGTTCTCTACCTGTGCGAGTCACTACCTTCATTCTATATTGGGTGATTAAAGAGGAAACAACCATAAAGAAAAGAAAAGCCCTTTGTGAATCCGTTTTGCCACTGAGCAAATTTTAAGCCAGTGATTTAATTTCTGACATTAAGAGTGAGGAACAAGTCACAGATTATTAGAAAAAGATTTTCTGATATTGAGTAGAAGCAATTATATATATTTAAAAATGTCTCTCTCTTGGATTATGTCACTCTGTATAATCTCCACCATAGTAAAATTGCGTGTCTTGATCTCTTTAATTTGTTACACATCAACGTGAAGTACACAAGAATGATCGAGCAGGCAACATGATAGCGAGACATAAAATTTCTCTGGGTAAGAATCATTTACCTTTTAGTTTTCTCTTTTTCTGGGCTTTCTAGAATTTCTGATGGATCGAAAATTTTATCTCCCGATTGTAACATTTATTTATTCGTTTGAAATTTAGTTACTTTCTCTGAATGATGTAACCGTGGCCTCCGGTGCTGGCAACCTTACTATTCCAAATGAATTGGAATCGCATCTTCTTGGTAAGTCCCATCTAAAATCTTTCTTCGTAATTTCACTGTGATGTCTATACATTTTTTGTTTTACTTAATATTAAAAACATCAAACTTTTCTAGAATCTTAATTATCCCCTCTTTATTTTATTATAGTTGGGTACAACTCTATTGTTATTTTGATTTTGCTTGAGTAGTTCTTTTAAATGAGAATTTGCAAATCATAAATGCAAGCGTAAAAAGTAGAAGCATGAAAATAAAATACTGATCAAACCGATTTCAAGTCGAAAACACAGTTTGCATGGCCCATGGCAAAACCATGATCAGTTGTACGTACTAGTTCATTTTGCTAACGGACGTCCTGGTGTTCCTCCCAAGAAAATAGAAAATGAAAACTAATATATGTCACTCTGTGCTGTGAGACCGATAGTTTGATAAAGAAATGGAAGCACTAATTAAGTTTCTGATTGTCTTGATATAAATATAAATTTTTTATACAAACAGTTTGAATAAATTGCTTAACCACTACTAATAATAAAATAAAATAAGTAAAAAAGTTCAAATTTCTTGTATAAATTAAAAATAACTTGCACAAGTTTTTAATAACTCTTTCATTCGTTTCCTGCATAAATTATAATATTTTAGCCCTTAAAAAAAAATCAACAAATCAACTCCTATTTTTAAAATTATAAGAAAATTATTGACTTATCTTATATTTATCTTACGTGTGGACCCTTTCAAAAAAAAAAAAAATCTTACATGTATGACTTTTGATGTAACAAGAGTAAATGATAAGGACTCATTTTAGAATACTGTATCAATCTGTTTGACTTTTAAACCAACTTAAATATATCTAATAATAAATAATAAATTTACCTATTTGCATATTTATTTATCATTATATTAAAGAGGCATAAAATTATTTATGGGTCACCATATTATTTAATATAAATACACTTTTAAACCATAGGCTAAGAAATGATATTCATTACAAGTGTCCGTGAGTCAAAACGTCAAAGCTCAAAGCTCATAAAGCTTAAAGAAGCGGCAATGAGCTGATAAACCAAACATAGAATTGATAAGATAAGACCCGGAGAAGGTATGAGATTAGGCTGAGATCCAAGTAGCTGGTGATGATTACTTTGGCAATAGGTAGTTCGGTACCTGCGTGCCCATTCGGGCAACATCATTCCTACTCAGTCTCTAATCTCTATGCACAATACATTTTTTAAAAACATTTATTTTATTGAAATTTATAAGTTATAACTTTAGTATATTTAATGAGTCTCTTTTTTATTATAATTTTTAATCAAATTTAATCAATGATAGAATGTAAGTTATAATTAACGTCTTATTAACACTCTTCTGTTCACCTAAATGAAATTTCTCACGCTTTATAATGACTTTAATCATAATTCTTTTTTTTTTTTTATAGACAGACAGATAATTTTATCGTAAAAAAACAGGTGTTAAGTACAATATATACTCAACCAGTATGACTTTAAGGAGACGTTGAAAGTAATAAGTTTTTTAATTTTCTTAGAACCTTGAATTGAGGATTTCAAATTGAAAATTTTAACTTTTTTATGATTCCTATTTTTTTAAAAAAATAAAATTTTCAGGAAAAATAAATGAATGTATAAATTAATTAAAAATTAGATAAAAAGTAAGAGGTATAATTAAGAAAAAAATTATTTAATGTGATATTAAATTTTGTAAATAACAGATAAATAAAAATATTTTTTGAGGGTTAAATAATTAAAAAAATGAAAAAAAGAATAAAAATATTATGTTGCTTTTTAATTTTATAAAATTTTCTTAAAATTTAGTGTTGAATTGAAAATTACTTTTACATAGATTATAGATACAAAATTTTATATTAATTATATATATATATATATATATATTTTAAAATCAACATAATATAAACTTTTTAAAATATATTAAAATATAAATAATTTGATTATATATTTATTGGTATTCAATTTTGATTAAAATAATTTTAATAATATATAAATATAATTTAATAATTAGATGAATAAAAATCATATTTTATATGAAGTTGTTAAATGGTGTAAAAGTTATTTAAATTATACTTGTATAATTTGATATATATATATATATATATATATATATATATATAATTTGATAATATTTTCTTAAATTCATCATTAGATTTAAAGTATTTTTCATAAAGATCATACATATAAAATTTTATATTAATTTAAAATTATTTAATATCTCATTTATATATAAAAATTAAAATTGATGTAAGATAAATTTTTAAAATATACTAAAATATGAATTATTTAATTTTTTTTTAAAAATGATAATCTTGATAATATTAAATATAATTTATCAGTCAGATGAATAAAACTAAATTTCATATTAAGTTATAAAATAATATAATAATTATTTAAATTTATTGAATGACACGATTAACACCGGCCATTCTAGTCTATAAAATCATTAAATTGCTTCAGTTTAGCTTGTTTTTTACTCCTCCAGAATCGAAGGTGATCTTATTTGTCCGCAAGTACTCCTATTCAAGAGTCCCAATTGCCAACCTTGTGCGGACTTTTCTTAAGTTTGGTTCTTAATGTTCACTGTTCAAATAACACATATGCCCCTAGATTTAACGACAAGAATCTTGTATTCAGATAGCAATCTTATTTGACAACTAATGTTTTTCTTACCCAACCCGAGATATGAAACCGATCGAATATTCTATGATGAAAAAATAATGGAGGCAGGATAGCCTAATATCTCTGTTTAGGGCGTCAGAAAAATGTTTTTATTTATTAAAAATATTTTTAAAAAATTACTTAATAAACAATATTAACTTATTACGAGTAAATAGTATATTTTTCTCTCTCTTAAAAGTAGCCCCCTCATCCTACTTGTTATGACTCTCCTTTCTCATAAAAAATGTCTATTTGTCGCTTACAATTTTATGAAAGTTTGAAGCATAAATATCAAATAAAGTTATAATATTAGTAAAAACAAATATATTTATAATAATTTTTATTATTGTAAAAAGGGCTTATTTAAAGTTCATTTTTATACATAAATAAATATTCGGGTAGTCCTAAATGCAGGTGGTGAAGTTCTTAAGTTATCACTTGAAACTTGTCAACCTTTATTTATCTGCGTCGTAACTTAATTCTTTTGGCTAATTTGAGGTTATTATCGAGTTTCCAGCTGATCATTCACCAATTCGACCTAAATACCTTTGAATTTTAGTTGGCATGAAATCTTCACGTACTTCATGTCCAAGGATTAGTACTACTCCTACTTATATCTTGAAATCACCATTTAGAGCCAGTGACTGATTTCCAACTTTACAAAATTTAATTCCATTGTCATTAGTTCCATATAATCTTCACTATGGTTATTGAAGTCCGATTACATGTAATTAATACTAAGAGTTAATGGCTCTATTATTGGACGTTGACGGCAATGCTCCTTTTGCCTTATTTAATTTGTTCTAGGTATTAAAAGCTAGGCAAGTGCTAGCTCTAGTCTCTTTCTTGATGGCAGTTGCAACGTGCTATTAAGACATGTCATTTTGGGTGAAAGGGCTAACACTATCGATGTGAGACAGTGAGAGATTAGCAAAATATTGCGTAAACATCTTCCAAATATATTGTCGGCATGATATTTTTCTCTTACCGAAAAAGGATGGATCAAGTTTGTTCTTTCCATTTTGCCTAATAGTCCTAGTAAGAGGCCAGTAATTCCTAGGCATTTTAACTTTTTGATTTTGTCTCCATTATATATCTTTTTGGTTTATTGGTTCCTTATGACTTGGAATAGAAGTCTTGTTAAAAATGCTATAGATTTGACTTCCTTCTGCATGGTTAATTAAGAGATGATCTTCAATGTTATATGCAATTAATTGAATATGCATGAAACTCAGGGAAAAGTGCCCAGTAGACTTGTACTAAGCCACTAGACTTGTACTAAGCCACACTTCTCTGAAATAATGCTATAGATTTAACAAATCTAACACACTAAAGTTGTTCAGTGAGAGCTTGAAAGAGATGAATAAGAATTCAAACTTAATTAGACTATATTTATTAATTGTGATAGTGAAATTTGTAATCTGTTAGTTAAAGACGATCAACTAACATGAGCCAATGTGTATGAGGCAATCCTAGGAGGGTTTGATAAAGAGATTCTCTTGTTTTAAGTAAGGGTGTGAAAATGAGTTGCCTGACTTAGGTATAACTTTATAAGCATAATTTTATTGTAGGTTCCACTCGTTAAAAATGTAAGCCTTTTTTTTTTCTTAATAAGCTTAATTTGGTTCACTTTTAAATCAAATGATAACAGTTTTTTTTTAATTTTTATATATTTTAATTAAAGTAGTACACACATAAAAAGTGTGATTGAGAGCTCTTAAATATAGGTTTGAACATAACTAAGCATAATTTTTTTAATAGATTTATATATTATCTTAGAGTTTTTGAATTTAAATCAATCTTATAAAATTAATTTATAAGATAAGAATTATTTTTTAACTTTATATATATATATATATATATATATATATATATATATATTAACATTATTTTTAACTGACTTAAATTTTTTTCAATACTAAACTTACCATATAATTAACTCATAAGCTTAGCCTATCGAGAGCTATTAATGATTTAAGTTGGGGAACATTTGAATGACTTGACTGACTTCCAACCTTCTAATTCAAAACACATTATTGATTCGATATTTTTATACTCCAATAAAACAATTTCCCAGGATGTCGATCTCTGCGAAAGACTGCTAGTTTTGACTAGCAGATTACATACATCTGCACCTTGAAGTCCTACTACAAAGAGTTGCAAGTCAGAATCATAATATATATATATATATATATATATATATATATAACGTTTGGTTTTTTGTTTTACAAACTTAATGGGTTATAATTAAGCTTTTTTACGTTTTTAACTCTAGTTAAAACGCTGTTTTATATATGAATTTTATTTTTATCTAGCTCAACTTTGAAACATGTTGATTGTTGTACTTCATTATTTCCTTTCGAGTTTTTCCCTTTTGTTTCGGTGGCTGGATGCTTATCCCGGTTAAGTAATTGAACTAGGTTATTAACTGCCGATAGCTTGGCTCTTAAAATGAGTTTCTAGAATTTGTTAGTTTTGGCCCATTGATCATTTACAAAATATAAATTTTGTTTGTCATGATAAAAGAAAAGAAAAACTCACACGAGACATTGCTAGTTAAGCACAGGTGATTTTACTTTGGTTATACGAAACATTTAGACCATGGTAGTACGTATAGTTGCTTGGGCTTTACAAAGTAACGGATAGGGTAGGTAAATTTGAACCACTCCACCCGGCATCTGTCATATGGGGAGTGAGTTAGTTAATGCTTGGACTGTGTTTGACTGTGTTTTGGGGACCAACTGTGGGACGGATTTATACAATGGAAAATGATGCATGAACATGTCATATTAGTATGCATTTAAAGAGGAGAAAAAGTAGAAGAAAAATGTAGAAGTGATATATAGGTGACATAAGATAATCCTAAATCATAATGATAAACATACACTCTATATGGGTGGAAATAAGAGAGAGATTGAGAAGAAAAATTAAAGGGAGAGAATGATAGATATAACAAATATGTGATGGTGAATGAAGAGAGAAATACAAAGAAAAATAAAATAAAAGTGAGATGAAAAACTGTTTGTTCTAACAAAAACAAAATAAATGGAAACATTTTTATGGCAAAATCATATTCTCTACAACAAGTTTTGTCTGTAGCCAATTATGCAGCCAAATCGCAACTATGGAATGTTAGTATACAATAATCTAAGGAAGAGAGAGAATGTACGTAATGAATGGTTCAAATAATAAACGCAGAGAACATGGTGCTAGAGAGACAGTAGAGAATTCTGACTGATTTTTCTATTCAACTGCATTTTTCTTTCTTATATATTAAGTATTTACCGTAATAAAAAGAGGGAAAAAAAGATAAATACGTACCAATAGAGTGTTTCCCCTAATGAAATATTAAAAAATATTACTCTTATAAAATTTACTATTTTTGTTCTTTTTTAATTGTCTTTATGTAGAAATTAAATAAAAAATGTACAAATTTTCTTGATCTATTAAAATAGTTACATAATTTCCTATTTTATTCTTTTTCATTTCTATTCTACAATAACTGTATATTAGTTTTTATTTCTCTCACATTTCCACTATAAATGTGTAAATTAATTAGCGAATAAAAATAGCAATTCACAAAAGAATAATTAATGTTATCTTAAACTTTGAAAATAAATAAAACATTTTTTCTTTCTAAAAGTTCAGCACTTGAAAAGATACAGAGGGAATAACAATTAATTCAGGAGTTCAGTTTCACAATTATCAGTGTCTGCATTGAAGCCGCTCGTTTCACACTTACAAACACATTAGTTTGTTGGTGTTTGAAAATAATATTAGCATAAAAAAATAAATTGTTTTTGAAATGTTGATATGTTGGCTTTAACTCGATCGCGAGTGTTTGTCAGTAGAACATATATGAGGAAGGGACGAACCAATTGAATCTCTGTGGGGTTGGAGATGTAAGGTAACTAAAGAAATTTCCTTTTGGAAATGGGGCATGAATGGGGAAAAAATTAAGCGTGGGTTTCCACTTCCAGTTCTGGAGGAAGAAGAATTGGAAGAAAAGAAGTTCTGGGCGTGCATAAGACGTTTAAAATTAGAGGTAACATTTTTTCCTGTGTTTTTCAATTCCTTCCTCTGGTTTCCACTTAAGAGCTTCATTTAATGTTAAAATTAGAGGTTTGAGGCTTGACCTTAGACATTAATCAGATACATTAGAAATCTTAGAGATTAATTTGAGTGGTATTTATTATACATGTTTCAAAATTCTTAAAACATTACCATATATATTTTTTATAATGAACATTACCATATTTTTATAGGAATTGAATAAATATACCGTTGATATTTCGCATGCAGAATTATTGTATCAAACGATAGGGACTTGGTTGTAACAGTGAGTGCCCCAACTGGGAGGGGTCTGGATTAAGAAGCATGATCAGACATATAGGAAGGTGCATTAGAGAGGTATTATATATACATATTCTAGGAAAGAAGACGCTTTTATGCTAAGAGAACACTCGGTCAATATTTGCGTACGCGTATAGCACGAGAGTTCACTACTACTGTCGTACTATGGAACTCAATCTGCTGTTAGAGCATTTATATCTCATTTCTTCTTCCTGTCAAAACCGCAGTGTTGAACATGACAGATCCTTAGGAACTCTAGAATTAAAGGTCACTGGGGTACCGATACCATACATGTGGAGATTAATATCAAGTTCCTCCATATTGATTATTTTAATATCTAAAGAATAAATGTAATATTTTCTTGCCCTTCGAAATAAAATAAAAACGTTTATATTCAAATCAGCTATATTTATAATTTTATTTTATTTTATTTTTCGGCTCCCTTTCATGAGTGATTCTTTGTTTTTTTTTTCTTATCATTTCTGGATTTATCAGTTCTTTTATATAGAGCAAACTTGTATTTTTTTTTATTTGAACTAAAACAATATGTTCGTATTATACAGGTAATTGAAATATCCGAAGGCTTTAACGAAGAAAAGAATTGTTTTATAGAAATACCCTTTGGATTGTGTTCTTTTATCTGATTCCTGTCATTAATTGCAATTCATCCGTTAATAAATAAATATACATACGAAGGATCGCAAAAATAAAGTATGAAAACTGACTTCTAAGTAACTTTAAGACAACTAAGTTCCAAAAGTAGGGGGAATATGCAACTAGGTGTGCACTAGAAATAGAATTCAACCACTGCCACTTGAATTATTTAGTACAGCTCACCATGATTAGACACAATTCTTGTACTGAAAAATTTATTTGATTAATTTAATATCATATATGCATCTAATAATAATAATAATAATAATAATAAACTAAGAGTAACGTTAGTTAAATTTATAAATTTTGAATAGTTAGTAAAATATTAATACATTCTTTCTCCTAAATAAAAACTTGGAATTTAAAATTATTAAGAATGAATTAGACATTTACAATTGGAGTTTTTCTATAACAAAATGCCATTAAAATGTTTTTATTAATAAAATGTTAATGAAAATTAAAATTTTGAATTTATAAGTAATACAAATGTAAATTTGATGTTGTTTGATCTCTAGTACAATGACATTATTAGGTCATCGTATTTGAGGTGGTGTTTTTTTTAGTGCTTAGATGTAGTGAATTTAACAATGTTAATGAACTTAAAGTTGAATCTTTGGTGCTAGAAGGAAGGCTTAGACCATTCTTGTTCCTTAGTTTTGATTAAGAGACTTGTTTGGATATGTCAATATTATCACACTACTTAAAAGTTGAGGTCAATAGTAGTTTATTAATATTATCTTTCATAAGTCCATTGACACAATTTTTAAGAACAAAATCATGATGGGTCATCCAAAACCAAATCGAACAATACCTTTATTAAGCATGATACAACAACAATAAAGTCTTATCAACATTTTTTTAGGTCAAAACACAAGAAGTCATTTAGATCGGTTAAAGCTAAATTTTGAGGAATATTATTAGGTCCAAGATCTCCCTTGATGATTTTTTCTAACAATGTTTTTTTATTTGCTTCTTCCCCTTCTCACAAGGACTAAAAATTATGCAATATAGTATTTTAATTTAACTGACATCTCTTGTGACCTTTTTATGTTCATGCCCATATAACCTTAACCGATTTTATGCTATCCTTTAATTTTTCAGTGGCTTTACACCAATCTCTTATCATATATATTCATTTGGTATTCTATACTTTCTTATTTGACTACAAATCCATTTTAACATTTTCATTTTTGTTATTTTCATTTTTCTCTCATGTTATCTCTTTAGAGTCTAATATATTCATTACCATATAATATAATTAAATGTATAGTTGTTTGATAAAACTTGCTTTTCTGCGTTATAGGCAATTTGTGATCACAAATATATTTTTTTTTATTTCTTTCTCCATTTAAGTAATCCCACTTGTATTCTAAGTGTGACATCTTCATTAATTTTTTCATAATTTTATTATGATATTGATTCCTGATATTTAAAATTAGAAACATGTGGTATGAGATCTACTATTATTTTTACCTCTGACACAAAATCATCTTGTCTCTTGCTAAAATTGCAAGGCATATACTCTTTCTTGTTCTTAAGCGAAAAATCTGTATTTTCAAAGTCTGCCTCCAATGTTTAAGTTTATTGTTAATTGTTTCTCTAGATTCCTCAATCAATACCATCATTCACAGAAAGCATGTAATTAGGGATAATCTTTTATAAGTTCTTGATAAGCAGGATTAAACAAATAAGAAATTAAAGTTGAACCTTGATGTAATCTTATCCCAATAGAAAAATTCTTAGTTTCACCTCTTGAAATTTTCACATTAATAATTATTCTTTCATACATGTCTTATATAACAAAGATATAAGTCATGCACACACCTTTTTCCTACAAAGTCTTTCAACATTTTTCTTAGTATACAGAGTAATAAGTTTTTTGCAAGTCAATAAAAATCATTATTAAGCATGCAAGATACATGATATTAAAAGTCTTGATATGCTTAACAGTTTTAATTTATTTTAATCTTCATTGTTTGGTTAAATTTGTTATACACTATTTGGCATACGCTTTAAATAATATATATAATTTTTTTTACACTTTTATTTTTATCGCGCAAATAAACTTATTTTTCCCATAAAAAAATGTATAAATCTGTGAGAGGTTGAGAATGAAATAAAATAGAGATAATTTGCAACGAACGTTAAAAAGTTAAATAGTTTTAAAGGGCGGAGACCAAATATGACATTCATGAGAGAGTGGGGGAGTTACAGGTGATATAATATTGAAAAGAAAATGTAATAGTTCAGTGATATTTTTTTAGGCAAAGTGATATTATTATTATTATTCTGTGTATTTTATTATTTTAGCCCTGAACACATGATATTTTAGTAAGATTTAATCAATACAGAACTTTAAAAGTAAAATATGATAGAACTAATTACTGCTGATATCACACTAGTTCATCATTAATATTAATATAACGCATGGCCTTTGTAGTTAAACGTCAATTCAATGACTACTGATATCACAATAAACCTTTATTGATACTTGTAATAAGTCTGGCTTTTTAATGCCATCCCATTATTTTTATTTTTCTTTATAAAATAATGTAGAATTCAATCAGTACAACCTCTTCTTTTTAATAAATATGTATTTCTTTTCAAACTATGATAAATTCCACTAAACATTTGTACCCAAGGAAAACAAAACCCATCAAACAAGAAGTATTGGACCGTAGAGAATGTCTCGGATTTGGACTTTGGAAAAATAAAAAAGGATGGAAAGGCAAAATTTATTTCTAATAAATATTCACTACTTTAATAATTTATTAAGTAAAAAAAATAAAAAAAAACTAGAATAAATTTAATATCCCAATTTTTATTTAAAAATGAATAAATATTCAAGACATTATAAAAATAGAACAATTTGTCTTTTATTGTCCTTTCCTTCTAAATTCTACTCAAACATATCACACTATCTTAGATTTAACCAATGTTTTGTTATAAAATGCCGAAACGAGGTATTGGTATTGAGAAATGCTTGTAGCCCTCCGTCAACGCCAAGTTAACGTACACAAACTAGGCGTCAGTATTCAGAAATCAGTACCGTTGCATCTCTTTTATTATTAAATGTTGGGACTTAAAACCCCTAACTTAGTTGTGATTTTAATCTTTGAAGCGATAACAAGAGTTTTAAAGTTTTTATATTTTATTTTTGGTATATAAAGTTTAAGAGAGAAAAGTCAGTTCAAGTCTTAACTCATAAGACAACTTGTGACGATTCACAGAGAGTGTATGCAGTACGTATGTTTAGTAGTAAATGATTGTAGGAATCAAAGCAAACACTTTTATTTCAACCTTATTTATTCTTTTCTTTGTCATTTAATTCAACCTTATTCGTTAGTGGTTTTTAAGTTAAACTGAAAATTTTGACAGTTAATTTATAGGGTTCAGAATTTAGAAGAATGTATACTTAGAATAGGATTTAAAAAACTAAGGAAATATATAGTGAGAAAGTAAGGATATATTTGTCATTAATTTAATTCAAATCAAGATTAAATATCTTACGTATTATTTTTGTATATCTTCTTGTTTAAAGGAGCTAAATTAATTTCGTATGGGAAATGCACAGAAAAAGATGGGATGTGAAAAGTGAAAACTGAGTCTACTGCTTGCAGGATGACCAAGACAGCAAGAATCCCTACATTAGCAGAACAACAGAAAACATGCACCTAACAAAACAAGCCTGTACTAAAGCATCGAATCTAAGAAAAATTAATGGGTCAGTTGTAATTTATATATTGGTGTAACCCTTGAATTACTTTCATTTTCATAATTAGGGCCTCTGATATTGTCGTGCCTTACATTGGAGATGACATCAAAATATGGAAAATTCCAAATTGGTATATCTTCAAAATGAAGGAGCGCAAATTAAACATATACAATCCAACATTCAGTATGCTTGCTTATGATTATGTACATCATCAAATCTGTTTCTTTTTCCCTAAAACCAGCTCATTGAGCTTTAGGTTCAAGAAGACATTATATAGAATCAATTTATAAGTGACTTGTTAACTCAACCACTGGAAAGCTTGGTTTGTTTGTAAGCTGCCACAATTAAAGCTGTAGAATAGTGACAAGGTTCAAATTAAACACAAGAAGGAAAGATAAATGTATCTCTTGTAACAATATTGAGCATGTATAAATAATACCAGTTTGTAGGAAGGCACAGAATTATAATTACACTGGATTTCCATCCACCTGGGTGCATCGTTCAAGTGATTGTGATGGGTATGGAATTTTGATAGATGTCATAAGTTCAAGTTGTGGTAGCAACTCTTTGATACATCAAAATAATAATTGCACAGGGTATCAAAAGCTTAAAAAACTGTAAAAGATCATTAGGTCATCAATCATTACACCATCAGATTTCTCAGAAATTGTGTTGGCAAATATATTAAACAGTCATGCTCCAGTCAGAACATCAGTAACCTGCTGATCCATGCATGTTTCCATATCTTGTACAATAAACCTAATATAAAGTGGAGGCATAAAAATGAAAAGGAAAACAGGAACTCTATAGAGTCGAAGTGAACATCAGTTGTAATATAGATTGTATATATAGCAATAACAATTTGAGTGCATGAATTCATAAGTTCTAAACATCCATTTTGTTCTCTGCTCAGAAACTTGCAAATATAGTTACCAAAATCTGGAATGCGGTATCAAAACATCTTGGTGATCCAATGGATTGTAGCCATCTATCTATGACCTCTGAAAAGATATCAAAAGATCCATCCCTTTGAATTGAATAAACTTGGCAAGGAAATAATATGGATACAGTTATCATTCATAAGTATCAGAAAGCTAAAATTTCAAATCAATGCTTGGCATGCTAACATTGGAACATAATTAACATTTTGTTACCCATAATATTGCCTTAAGATATAAGGGTTAAAATTTTCAATAACTATATATACCAAATTACCAAAACAAGAAATCAATAGTTAATTCATTGTATGTTCTGTGGTTATAAAATTAACATATTTATGTTAGAAATAATAATAGTAATTAAAAAATAAAGAATTGTGAGTTATTATTAGTAGGTGAATGGGTGTGAGTTAATAGAAATTAAGGAATATTATTTTTTTGTAACTACTATGTATTGAAAGGGTTATGACATTGTGTCAATTTAGTGTCTTAATTGAATAGTTATGTAATGTCTACAGGTTGTTCTATTGTAAATAGAATATCAAACTATGTAGTATAGTGTGTCAAATAAAAGAAAATCTTTTCTATAATCTCTTGTCTCTTCATCTCTTTTTCTAACAATTTATGATTTTCGCAGAGAATGTAAATTAGCAAGATCCCCAACATCTAAAAGATTAACTGCAGTTTTAGCACCAAAAAATAAAAAACAAGGTTAACAGCAGACAAAAGCTGAATTTTTTTAGTTTTATCCTGATCCTTCTAAACCCTTATCCTGATCACCAAAAGTACATCAATAAAAAAATCCCCAACATCTACAAGGTTAACTGCAGTTTTAGCACCAAAAAATAAAAACAAGGTTAACTGCAGACAAGCTGAATTTTTTTAGTTTTATCCTGATCCTTGTAAACCCCTATCCTGATCACCACTGAAGACTACCCAATTACATCAATAAAAAAAATAAAAGCGTGAATAAAGCTGCTAGCGAGTTACATCATGACTTTTGATAATACATGCTAAATCAAACTTTAAATATTGGACAGATATAATACACGCAGGACGCAGGAAACCTTTATGCGAACTTTGACATGCCATTGGCTGATTATCAGTACAAACATTGTAAAATGGGAATATAGGGCAGAAAAAGTTGCTGATAGAGAGAAGAAACACAGAACTGTGAGATGATGTTGATTACAAGGCAAAGCACACTCGAGGATTTGATTCTGATCAGATTTTACCGAAAACTAGAACATTTTAGTGTCGACTCTGATTGATGCACTCGCCCCAAGAATTTTCCAAAGATTTTGAATGAAGCTCTACAAATCTGGACGCAGAAATCACTAAAACATCAACACAAGTTGAAAAAACCTGAAGCAGTTATTAAAATTAAGAAGAAATAAAAATTTAAAACTTACCACGGGTTCATGAAACATGTAGATAGATTCATCGTGCTTATTCCACCAAAGTTAACGGCCCCATTAGTACTATCCCAGTTTGGAGTAGTACTGGAATAGGGTAATAGGGGGAACTCATTGTTGTTGAAACTTGCATCCCTAGGGATCACAAGGTTTTGGTGAGATGAAGGCTTCATGTTCCTTTTTATCATAATAGATTCTTCGATGACGTTAAAGCCATTTCTTGGTGCTTCATTATCAATGAAATAAGGGTTATTATAATAAGGCTGAACCCATCTTGCACGAGGTTGATCTTCAAGTTCAGGCTGAATGGAAGACCTCAATTGGTGTAGCATTTGAGTGTTTGTAGTTGCAGGGAACCTTTCATCAGAGTCCTTCTGCTGCACCCTTCTACTACAGCTACACATCTTGTAACAAGTCCTTTCTCTTGCCCTTGCCCTTGCCCTTTCCCTTGACTCTTTTTTGTTCTGAACACAAACATCATCCCTCTGTGCCCATTTCAACTTCCTCCCTCGGGAAGCATCACCACCATCCACCAATGATTTGTTGTTGTTGTTTGAATCCACAGACGGGTAGCGGGAATACTTAATGTCACCCCGACTAACACTGCCGCTATGCTTACTTCGGGCTAGTTCTTTGATTGCATTCTCAGACTTTGTGAAGAGCCAATCGAAGGTGTTACTTGGTTTGTCAAACTCTAACATGTCCTGAAGATCAAAGAACTTGCGGGCTATTTCGCTTGATAATCTCACCCTCCGGTCCCTCAAACCCTGAGATGTGTGAATCTTACTGTGCCTGTCTTTTTTGGCTGTGGCTGCAGCAGGTTTCTGGGTGAGAAAATTGGAAACGCTGCTACCATAGTGGGAACCATAGTTAGTGTTTGCTGCATCGTGTTCAAGCATGGCGGCAGTGCAGTCAGCTGCAACTGCAAAATTGGCAACGGTTTCTTCAGGGAGTAATGGAGGATCATGTATGAGGCCGGCGGGAACAACAAGAGGGTGGTCATCAAGAAGGGTGTGGCTTGCAAAATCATTTTCAGGATCAATGAGAAAAGGAAGGATAGGGTAAGAAGACGAAGGGAAGTTAGGGAAAAGGTTAGAGGAGTCATATGTGGAAGAGGACATCTGCAGATTGAAACCAATTTCAGTGGGGTGAAAACCCTAGCTATTGTTCAGTGAGTAAAAAGTTCACAATTATAACACAGAGGTAGCTTCTCTGCTCCTACTTAACGGTCCAAGTACAGTTCTACTACACTTATATAATCATTTCCCGGTATTCCCCATCTCTATCTTTGAAAGGATCTCTATCTTTGAAAGGAGACTAGCTGCTATGTACTAATTATAAGTACTACTACTATAATGACCATTAAAGACTTATTATTTATTATTATTATTATTATTATTATTATTATTTTGTTTTTTAAAGTAAGAGAGAGAGAGAAGTGTGTGTTGTTGAGGAAAGTGAGGACAGGAGAAAGGGAGATTTAGTTTAGGCCAATAAAGTACTTTGATCATAATTTCATTTATTTTGTGAATACAACTACATTATTACCAATCTGGGTTAGGGCAGAAGGAGAAAATCCGGCTCAAGTATCACGACAGCACATCGATCAAAAGGACACAATAATTTTTTGTTTTGTGCCATATTCCAATAGCATATCCAAGGCCATCAACTGCTAGAAGAATATTATACAGAAATTAAGTACTTTGTGGATCTAGTTTAGATGGGTTTTATCCGAAAGGTAACCAACTTTTGAAGTTGCAGCCGTACAGGAAGTGTAAAAGAAAAGGTTGGTGAGAGGTTGTAATAGCTTCTCAGCTGTTTGTTCTGTAAAAACTAAACCGCAAATATACAAACTCGTCAGGAAAAATTAAAATTACATTTTTCATTTTCTGAAAAGTTGAAAGTAGTATAAATTGACTAAAAAATTTGGTGTTCTTTTTTAATGCGCCCACATAACTTCATTTCAATCCCGAAAAAAGCTCATTCATCTCTGACAGCGATTTCAGCTTCCCTGGGATACATATATGTACGTTATAGTATTTAGTATATGAATACGTAGGTGCTTAAATAAAACATTTAGTTATTTACATGCATATTACAATTTTATCTGTCTCTTTAATTAATTCGTCAAAAATTGATTTCATTCGCTAGACTTTTTAACGGTCTAGAAATCTTGTACAATATTCTAATTTTAATACGGAAAACTGAATGATATAAGTAAAATATAATATGCAAATTGGATATTTTACTACAAAATATAAGCCAGTACTACTGATATGCAACCTTGTTTGTCAAATTAAGAATAGAAATTGTTTTTTTTAACTACAATAAAATTACGTTGTAGCGTATCAGCTGGACTACTAGATATTTTATGCATGATACGAGGTTTTGCCTTAACAAGGCATTGCCAATGGGTGTTTTGGAGCCAAACATAAGTGCATGTGAAATTGCTGTATGGTTGTTGACTCATTGGCAAAGTCTATGATAAGCATTATATTTATTCAAGAGTTTACATGTTTTAGTTGGATGAACATGAGAGCACGAAGGACTATGTCAATTTAATTTGTTGACACACAATATCCACGTTATATATTGCTAAATTGTAAAATTACAATTAAGGTAGTATAATTTATGACATATTTCAAAACGAGTAACATCAATATAAGTATAACGTTGTGCTATATAAAATAGTATTCATCAAATTAAGAAATTTTATAATTAAAATTATGTTTTATAAAAGAATACAGAAAAATTAAAACCAAAGTTAGATAACGCAAAGGTATAATAACTGGAACTCGATCATTTTTAAAATATATTACATTTAATTTCTAAAACTCAAATACATCAAAATTAACTTTGATTTAGACTGGATTAGTGAGACAAAATGTGTCATAAACACTCTTAAAGTGTGTGTGTGTGAATATAAAATTTCTAAATAAAAATATTTAAAATCAATAAAGGTAAGCAAATAAAATCTTAACAAACTACTAAGG
Organism: Glycine max; assembly: GCF_000004515.6. Classification (NCBI taxonomy): domain Eukaryota; kingdom Viridiplantae; phylum Streptophyta; class Magnoliopsida; order Fabales; family Fabaceae; genus Glycine; species Glycine max. The sequence continues at coordinate 38,671,581 of NC_038256.2, read as the reverse complement.
GTGGAATCTCTTAAATGAGTGCAATCTAATATATAACTAGATTTTTTTTTATAGAGACCATGCACGGTATCCTCCAACGACTCACATAATTAGAGATTAATTTTGTTTGCAATATATGACTGCTCTTAATTTAAGAAAAATTATATACGGAGAGAATGAGACACACATTGTTTCATTAAATAGATTATTTTCTTAAATGTGATGCAACAATATCTTGCATCACTGCGTCAACTCATTAGCTTCTAATATACAACTAGATGCATAGTAAGAAACAAATATTCGTTGAGATTCAGAAATTGAGTTATTCTGAATATTTTAGAATAAAACTATTTAAAATTAAGTTATGTTTTTAAGAAAGTATTTTTATTTGTTAAATTGATAATTGTATTGTTCATTTGTAATAAAAAGAACATTGAATTTTTAGCATGAATGGGACATGAAACCCACATCTTATCTCGTTGTGGCCATGAAAAATTACAAATAGTTTATCTAGCTAATATTATCATTTTCGAATCGATGATTAATACTCACTTAAAGCATTAGGTCATTTCAAGATTACATTGTACAAATTGAAATAAATTTTAAAAAAAATAAAAAATGTATAACATGTAAATTTTACACTTAAAAGTTTGTAAGATTCGTACTATATATCTTTAAAAATTCCAAAAAATTACAACACACCCATTCATCCAACCTGCCGAACACCAATTCATTTGGACTAATATGAGCTGCCAAATCACAGATCTCTAATTCAACAACGAGTCTCCAAGTTAAATTAGTTTGACCGGCCTCTCCAAGTTAATTTGTCTAACCATGTCTAGGTGGTAATTGCAAAAGTAAGAGTGCAAATAGATTGGGTCGAATAAAGTTTTTTTTTTAATATTCTCAATTATTTAATTGAAGTTTATTTTTTTAAAAAAGAGTTTGATTTATTTAGTAAAATCAACATTCAAGTTAGCCTAATACTTGTCAAATACTTTTAATTAAGCGTGATTTGAGCTTTTTGAAAACTTGACTTAGCTTATTAACCTACTTAGTTTTATATTAAAGCTTTTAGATATGTATAATTATATCTAAATAAATTAACCGATTAATAGGCCATTGGAAAAAATCCTATGTAAAAGTACTCCAGTTCTTTTTATAAGATCCAAATTCAACGAGACAAATAAAAAAATTTGGTTAATTTAGTTAATAATATTAAATTTATCCTAAATTTATGTTTTTTTAAAAATTATCTATAACATTAATGAGATATAATTTTATTATTTTTTAAAATATTTTATTAGTTTAAATTATTTTAATTAATTCTCTCATCATTAATATATCTATTGTTTTATTCTTATTGGTTATGCATGCCATTTTCTTAGCCGACTTCTTTCTTGGTCGTTACATTGAAGGTGTAAATCCTGTAAGTTGGAGTAATAGGAATATAAATTATGAAAACAACCAAAGGGAATATAAATTATGAAAACTAAAACCACTACTATTCAAGCCATGGAATATGAGAGAAAATATGTTGATTAAATCTGATAAGAATCAACCTTAATTTATTTATGTGATATAAGCTTAAATTTAATGTCTAATATGGCATTCATGATATTAGAAGTTTATTTTGCATTAACGCCTCTAGATAGGGCATATAAAAAATTTTCTTTCAATAGGATTATAGGCTTGATTCTATATTTAGCTCAAATGCTTAATATTTAAAAAGATAAATTAACATATAATTAACATATTATAGAAAGTTAATATAATAATAATATTAACAAAAGATTATTATTTATATTTACTTAATTATAAATTGACCAGACTGTTGAGTTTAAAAGACTTCTTAAATAGTGAATCTGGTTCAAATTGGTGGTAGAAAACTTCAACTCGTTCAGCTTCAAGAATAATGAATTTGGGGCTTTGCTGAAAAATTGTACGTAGATTGAACATTTAATTTATTCAAAACTTTAGTGTTAAGTTTGTCCATAGACATGGCTAAGTGAGTCACTATACACTAGTTAAGACATCTAGATTGTTTGCTAGTTCACAAGTTTTTAATTCAGTTCCACAATGTACATATTAAGTATGTTCTTAAAGTTGAAATAATATGAGATGCTTTCCTTAAAAAAAAGATTTTTAAATGATCTAAAATCTAATTTTTTTTAATCAAATAGGCCTTTTAAAAAGTCTCAGTCTAGTTTATTTAATAAATTAAAAAGTCTACGCTTAACGAAGATCCTACGGAGTAGCCTGGCATATTTTCACTTCTAATTTCATGTTATCGCTAATGTTTAGAACTTTCAAAACCAAATCAAACTAATTAGCTGAACCTGTCAACTGTTAGATTTGAGTAAATAACAGAAATGACCTAGAGAAAAATGGGTCAAAACTGATAAATATAATTTTTTCATAGCAAGTCAATACAAAAAAATTAGTATAACATTATTTTTATTTTTTAAAATAATCTAAAGTATTTATCATAATTTTTATTTTAGATGTTAACGTGTTATTGTTAATCAATAAATGTTGTTATGTGTTATTGAAACTTATTATGATATATTTTATTTCAATTTGTATGTACATTTAATGTTAAAACCTTATAAAAATATGTTTTACTTTTATTTTTTTAGTATTATAAAGTTATAGCATTACGTTTCTTTGATTTTTTTGGTCTGTACGTTTCTTTGATATTATTTTGTGTCTTACTTTTATTTAGTTATTGTTGTTATTATTAACCATAATTGAATCATTAAATTTTAAATTAGTACTATAATGAGTTCAATGACTATTCTGATTTTAACACACCGCTAATAACTCAAATTTTATGTTATATCTTAAAGTATAAACAAAGCATTCTATATTCTATATACTTGTTTGCAAACTGTAGTTGCTCTCTGAATACAATCTGGATTATTTTCATGTTTGGTTGTCAGATTTCAAAATTAATTAGAAATGAGAATTTGTTACTCATGCCAACAGTGATTTTAATAGTTTGACGACTTTGAGTTATTAAATACAATATTCATATTATCTTTATAAAAAAAACACAATAATCATAATTAAATTCAATTGATCATAAATTCAACAATTACTTCTCTATATGCATTTCTTTTTTAAGAAGAAGAAGCGCGCCAACTAAACCCTGCAAGAGTTTACTTATATACTGGGACCGCTAACCACTTTGCCCGGAATTTGTACGGAATCTAAATTAATAAAGTGTTGCGAGGAGATGTAAAAAACATTATTCTTTTAAGATTTTGCCAAGTTATCTAAAAAAGGGAAATGGATGGACCATGCATGTTGGGTGATACAAACCTCACAATAAGAGCTATGCACCCTACTGTCTCATAGTGGACCGGCTAGTTAACATAGCAATAATTGCATTGATAGCTAAACAACGTACAGTTGGCATCCAATCCATCAACAAAGAAACTAAACGTTTAATTTGATCTTTCTTTAATGTGCGTGTGAATTCACTACACTGAATATCTTTCTCATCTTTTATTTTGAATAAAAAATTGTGACATTAACATCTAAATCCGAAGTACAATTGGTCAATTGGGTCACCCGATCTGGTTCCGTCTGGATTTGTTGGGTCAGTGTAAATTTGAATCAGGTTAGGTTATCTTGTCTTTAATTTCTTGTATGTTACAAATTTGATGATCTAGTATAGCTTTATATCAAACTATATATATATATATATATATATATATATATAATATGTTTTAAGTGGAAAAAAGTGAAACTAATAAACAAGTTTGATTTGTGGCACCATAAGGAAGTCTTGCTTATTCATAATGGTTATTTATAGGTATATTTTTGGATTAAATAATATAAAAATTTATTATTTTTCTCTTCTATTTCTTTCTTTTGTGTAAATAATTATTATTTTAACACTATTTAAATTTTTGTGCAGAAAATATTAAAAATTGATAAATTTATGATACTTAAGTGAGTAAAGTAAAGTTCAAAAGAACAAATTGGAAATATGAAGAAGCACGCTTAGCAGGTCTAGGCGCTTGTTTGTACTTAAATTATTGCAAACCCAATTTTTAAACAATTGAAAGAAATAGAAGAGATACAAAATTGTGAGTGTGAAATTCAAGGACGCAAGTAAAAGATAAGAAAACAAGAAAAAATAACACTAATTTGAATGCAAAACATGAATTTAAAATGCAATTGCGTTGGAGCCTAACATACCAAAATTACTTGTGATGCAATGTTAATAATTTTTCTCTATCTAATGTTATCCTAGTTTTCACCTACATCTACTATGATATTTTATCTTTAATTTCCAGCATGAAGAGCCTAATTTATCTATTTTTCTCTCTCAAATTTCTTTACAAAGATAAAAACAATAAATTGTATTAAGATTAAAGAGGCATAAAATAGACTAAACAAATATCACTCTATTCTTAGCAATGATTTCATTTAGATGCTCTTTCCCAATTCTTAAAAAATAACCATTTTTCAATGCATTACCTCCTAAACAATACATGAACATGAGTGATCAGACCATAATCACTATACAATAAAGCACAGAAAAGAGCAATAAAAATTAGATTACATTAAATAGATAATAGGAAAGAATTATATTACAAGAGTTAGCCTGTCAGACTCCCAACAATGGGGGTTTAGCCTTTCATTGTCATGAGAGACTTTACACTTTAGGAGCTGATGTAGATAGAAGAATGAAAGGGATGAATAAAAGAAAAGAAGGGAAGAATGACCAGAGAATGAGGGTTTCCCTTATGAGAGATGCTCAGGCTTTGGATATATTCAATAAAGAGCTCTGAGACTCCGTGTGTCTTTCCCTTCTATTTTCTACTCCTTTTATAGGCCTAAGGTAGCTTAAAATTCACGCGACCTCGCTCTGAGTGTCACTTATGGGCTTAGCGGGAATGACGGTGTCATCACGCGCTGAGCGCAACAATGTCTGGGCTTAGTGAGCATGACGACGATCACGCGCTTAGCTTGAGCTAGTCGTTAAGCAAGGAGATGCACAGGGTCTGTCTCGTGCGTTAAGTGAGCTATCCCAATCTTAAATTTTTCTTTAAGTTTTTGCATCAATTTTCCGCCAAAGCACTTGAAATTTTCATAGTAAAGTAAAGAAATTCTAATCATTCTTAGCCAAAATTGACTTTCAATTAAACCTAAATTTCGCAGTTATTAACGCTCAATGTGAGGCACAAACTTAGCGGGAACAACACGCTTAGCGTCAGGAAGATAATTCTGGGAAGTGAAGGCTAATTGAGGCAAGCAGACTGATTTAGGAAAGAGTTGTGCTTAGCGCAAGGATGACCGCCATACTCGCTAAGCACAACAAGCGTGCTCAGTGCGAAGGTTGCGTAAAAACTAAGCCGATCTACACCTATAAAAGAAGGAGAGAGAAGAAGGAAAAACACACATAGAAAATCCAAGAGAATAAAATTTCTTATAGAAGGCAAATGCTAGAAGAAAGAAGAAGCAAACATTAGGAGTTATTCCTTTCCTCTATCATTAGTAGTAGCAATGATGATAGAAATACCAATGGTGATAACGATAGTGGTAGTGGAGGTGACATTGGTGGTGGTGGCGATGCCGATGGCGATAACAATGATAATATGATGGTGGTAGTGACAACAAGTGGTGATGATGATAGAGGTGGTGGTGGCGGCAACGCACGATAGCAATGCCAATGGTGTTAGTGGCGATGATGGTGGCAGTGACAATGATGAATGGTGGTGGTAGTGGTGTTGGTCGTGACAACAAGTGGTGGTGATGGTGGTTGCAACAATGTTGGTGGTGGTTGTGGTGACAATGACGATGAAGAAGGTGATATTGTTGATAGTGGTGGTGATAATGACGATGAGGACAACATTGATGATGATGGTGGTGGTAGTAATGTCGTTGGTGATGTCAGATGGCAACTATGGTGAGAGTGACAATGATGATAGTATGATGGTGGTTGCAACGACGTTGGTGGAGATTGTGATGTTATTTGTGGCGGTGACATTGATGGTGGTGGTGATGAAGTCGATTGCGATAGTGGTGGTGGTAACAACCAATTATGACCGTGACAATAATGGTGTTGGTAGTGACAATGGTGACAATGATGATGGTGATGACAATGATGGAGATGGTAATGACAATGATGAAGATGGTAATGATAGTGATAACAGAAAATATCAAATGTGAGATATGTGTGTTTTTAAACTAAAAATCAAGTTCAAAAAATCTTTTTTCTTGATTTTTAAAATAATTGTAAAAAATATTTTAAAAATCAATTCAACCCCATTTTTATCAAATACCTTTTATTTTAAAAATTATATTTAAATCAAAAATAAAAAACTTATGATCACTCCAACCTAACTTTAGATTTTCTTTCTTTTGACTCATGTCTTCTTAGGTCTTATCAACACAATTGAATAGTCTTTTGATTTAAGTTTTCCTTTTCTTTTTCAAATCTTTCCTTGATCTTCATCGCTTAATTAAAAGAAAGTAATTATTTTTTAGAGCTATTCATCAAAATTATAAAAAAAACATTTGTAATTAATTACTTAGTTAGTTAGTTACCAAACCCATGCTTATATAAAATGCATTAAATGATGAGATAAAAAAAATGCACGTGAAGCTCAATTGATGTCATTCACGCAGCTGTCTTTTCAATTTTTTTGGCCACATATTATTCGGGTTCTGTGACCTTTTCAAAATGACTGCTATTACCTCCTGACCTTGCTATTACATCTTGACCATCACTAGGCATTTAAAAGTATTAGTCATAGTCACATATTACTACAAAGCGAGATTGATCTCTCTAATCTAATGGGTGGGAAAACACTTATAATATATGATTCAAGAAAAGAAAGTAAATAAAACAATTTTATTATATAAAGACTATTAGGATAAAAAAAACCTTAAAAGTGCTTGGATTTGGACCAGACTTGAATTTTAATTTAATGATATTATAATATGTGAATATATTTTTGAGACAATTGTAAATTTCAGATAAAAAAATAATGTAATTAAAATTGTAATAACTATATCGTATACTTAATTAATTATTAAATGTGACAAAAAAGATATACATCAAAACTTAATGTTTCATGACTTTTTTTTTAATGTGTGTCCTAAATAGAAATTAAAAATAAAAATTATTATATCCAAATGAAAAAAACATTTAATACGTATTATTTAAGAAATAACAATATATTTATATTTTAATATGTATTCACATGTAAATTTAAAAACAAAAACAAAATTTCTCTTTTATTGATTAATTAAAATAATTTTATAACTACATTTATTTTCTATTATTATCAATTTTCTTCTGTTTTTTTATTTGGCATATATACCTAGACAAGTCAAAAAATGACTATTCTTTAATAATCAATCATTATTCTTACATATTGTTCGAACTACGAGTTATGAAGTGTCAATTGCACCTTAGTGTTTTGATAGGCCTCCATTTGCCGCTCATTAATTAATTTGATAACAGCCGTACCGATCAATTACTTATGCTTCTTCCATCGTAATTATATGCATGTCGGTTCTTTTAATCTTGGTACTCTCGAATGCCACCACAACACTGACTAGTCTCTTGGATCATGAGAAAAAGCCAAAGAACAAAAAAGACAACATAAAGAGTATCCTTTGCAAAAAAATGTCTAAGTTCATAAAATACAAACAAAAACGCAATCACACACAGTGGACCCAAAAGCCATGCACAACAACACGTACTCACCAAGGTGCAATCGTGCTGCCCAAAAACATTCACCAACTCAATCCATGATGAGCCCACACATTTGTTGTTTGTAACCAAATCTCAAACGCGGTGTTCTCTTTGGAAAGCAACCATATCAGCATATCACACTATCTAGTCTCTTGGATCATGCATGCGCAACCAAAAGACAACACATAAAGTATCCTTTCGAAAGCAATGTCCAAGTCCATCAAATAAAATTGAGACAAAATGCAACCTCACCCCACTTCACTATCCATGGCTGATCAAGATCGCCGCGTCCATGTAGGTCTAAATGCCATGCACATCAACACGTACTCAACATGCAGCCCAAATTGCTCACCATCGCTCAACACATTTCTTGTTAATTTCTAAGTACACTGCCTATGCGACTCTAACTCGATCACAACCATCTTCCGTCACATCAATTTTGTTCAATTCAACACCCGTCAACTTGCATGCCACCCCATGCATGCAAGTTAACAAGAGCTATATCTCTTCTATGACTATAAATACCCGCAATCTCGGTCCAGGTTTTCATCATCGAGAACTAGTTCAATATCCTAGTATACCTTAATAAATAATTTAAGATACTATGATGAGAGCACGGTTCCCATTACTGTTGCTGGGACTTGTTTTCCTGGCTTCAGTTTCTGTCTCATTTGGCATTGCTTACTGGGAAAAAGAGAACCCCAAACACAACAAGTGTCTCCAGAGTTGCAATAGCGAGAGAGACTCGTACAGGAACCAAGCATGCCACGCTCGTTGCAACCTCCTTAAGGTGGAGAAAGAAGAATGTGAAGAAGGTGAAATTCCACGACCACGACCACGACCACAACACCCGGAGAGGGAACCTCAGCAACCCGGTGAGAAGGAGGAAGACGAAGATGAGCAACCACGTCCAATCCCATTCCCACGCCCACAACCTCGTCAAGAAGAAGAGCACGAGCAGAGAGAGGAACAGGAATGGCCTCGCAAGGAGGAAAAACGCGGAGAAAAGGGAAGTGAAGAGGAAGATGAGGATGAGGATGAGGAACAAGATGAACGTCAATTCCCATTCCCACGCCCACCTCATCAGAAGGAAGAGCGAAAGCAAGAGGAAGATGAGGATGAGGAGCAGCAGCGAGAGAGCGAAGAAAGTGAAGATTCTGAGTTACGAAGACATAAGAATAAGAACCCTTTTCTCTTCGGCTCTAACAGGTTCGAAACTCTCTTCAAAAACCAATATGGTCGCATTCGCGTCCTCCAGAGGTTCAACCAACGCTCCCCACAACTTCAGAATCTCCGAGACTACCGCATTTTGGAGTTCAACTCCAAACCCAACACCCTCCTTCTCCCCAACCATGCTGACGCTGATTACCTCATCGTTATCCTTAACGGTGAGTATTATTTACTTAATAAACATCATCACTTGCTTCTGCTTCTTGTAAAATTATGATGATGAATTTGTTCTGTTAATTACAGGGACTGCCATTCTTTCCTTGGTGAACAACGACGACAGAGACTCCTACAGACTTCAATCTGGTGATGCCCTGAGAGTCCCCTCAGGAACCACATACTATGTGGTCAACCCTGACAACAACGAAAATCTCAGATTAATAACACTCGCCATACCCGTTAACAAGCCTGGTAGATTTGAGGTACTGCCCTTTCTTTATAAATAATTAATTATTCTTCTAATTTGTTTCCAAATTTGAAGATCAATCTTCCTTTTTTTCCCCTGTAGAGTTTCTTCCTATCTAGCACTGAAGCTCAACAATCCTACTTGCAAGGATTCAGCAGGAACATTTTAGAGGCCTCCTACGATGTAAGAAACCAACACACCATCTAATTTTCATTACCATTTAGTAGTTTATCCAACTGTCACACTACACTGGCTAATTAAATATTATCGTTATCCTTATATATTTGTTTCCGTGCTTGATTTTACAGACCAAATTCGAGGAGATAAACAAGGTTCTGTTTAGTAGAGAGGAAGGGCAGCAGCAAGGGGAGCAGAGGCTGCAAGAGAGCGTGATTGTGGAAATCTCGAAGGAACAGATTCGGGCACTGAGCAAACGTGCCAAATCTAGTTCAAGGAAAACCATTTCTTCTGAAGATAAACCTTTTAACTTGAGAAGCCGCGACCCCATCTACTCCAACAAGCTTGGCAAGTTCTTTGAGATCACCCCAGAGAAAAACCCCCAGCTTCGGGACTTGGATATCTTCCTCAGTATTGTGGATATGAACGAGGTAAGCAGAAAAACCATGTAGACAAACTGAACAGGACAATTGAGTTCTACTATTCACTCTCTTCTTAGTTAGAGAAGCCTATTATTGAGACTTTAAATAATGATTTACTTTTTTCTTTGTTCACAAATATAGGGAGCTCTTCTTCTACCACACTTCAATTCAAAGGCGATAGTGATACTGGTAATTAATGAAGGAGATGCAAACATTGAACTTGTTGGCCTAAAAGAACAACAACAGGAGCAGCAACAGGAAGAGCAACCTTTGGAAGTGCGGAAATATAGAGCCGAATTGTCTGAACAAGATATATTTGTAATCCCAGCAGGTTATCCAGTTGTGGTCAACGCTACCTCAAATCTGAATTTCTTTGCTATTGGTATTAATGCCGAGAACAACCAGAGGAACTTCCTCGCAGGTATATAATTTATATATCACAATCAAATAGAATATTGTTGTTACTTTTTTGTTTTATTGCATGTGAAACATAGCCGCCTGAGTTATTTCAAACCTAAACTTGGTGATTGAAAACTTGAAGGTTCGCAAGACAATGTGATAAGCCAGATACCTAGTCAAGTGCAGGAGCTTGCATTCCCTGGGTCTGCACAAGCTGTTGAGAAGCTATTAAAGAACCAAAGAGAATCCTACTTTGTGGATGCTCAGCCTAAGAAGAAAGAGGAGGGGAATAAGGGAAGAAAGGGTCCTTTGTCTTCAATTTTGAGGGCTTTTTACTGAATAAGTATGTACTAAAATGTATGCTGTAATAGCTCATAGTGAGCGAGGAAAGTATCGGGCTATGTAACTATGACTAGAGCTTCAACTATGAATAAATAAATCGACAGCATATGATGCTTTTGTTTTGTGTCCTTCAACTGTCTGCTTAGCTAATTTGATATGGTTGGCACCTATAATTATAAATACGCAGAAGTAATTTACTCTGAAGCTAAATTATCCGGATTATGATGATTGTATTATCTAAAAAATGACATTAAATCAGATATATATATATATATATATATATATATATCTTCGACAAAGTGTCTAGGACTACTTGAAAAGAAATTTATCTTGTTATTGAGTCTGTCAGATTGATAAGATCTGAAGTCTAAATAATTTTAAGAGGCATCATGTAAAATTTGAGTTTAATTGATAGTTAATTTTGGTTAAGAATGATTAGAATTTTTTCACTTTAACATTGTTTTTAATAAAATAATAAAGAATTTAATATCATTGTAATTTTTTACCAGTAGGATTTAAAAGAAGAAAATTTCAAGTGATTTGGAAGAAAATTGATGCAAAAACTTGAAGAAAAAAGTTGAAAATTAAAACAGTTCGCTTAGCGCACAAGACATAATCAATGCATCTCCTTGCTTAATGGTCAGCTCACGCTTGACACGAAGAAGATTGATGTGAAAGTACAAAGGCACACTTAGCATGAATCTCACGCTAAACACGTGATCATCGCCATACTCGTTAAGCCCAAAAGACCCATTTAACACGAGGTTGCGTGAATTTTAAGCTACCCTAGACCTATAAAAAGAGTAAGAAGCAAAGGAGAAACACACCCCGAGATTCAGAGCTCTCTAATGAATACCTACTGATCTCAACAAGGAGAAACCTTCTATCTATGTCCATTATCCCCTTCTCTTTATCCATCCATTCCCTTCTCTTCCTTTAGCCATACTGGCTAAGCCCAAAAGGCCCATTTAGCACGAGGTTGCGTGAATTTTTTAAGTTATCCTAGGCCTATGAAAAGAGTAAGAAGCAAAGGAGAAACACACCCCAAGATTCAGAGCTCTCTAATGAATACCTGCTGATCTCAACTAGGGGAAACCTTCTATCTATGTCCATTATCTCCTTCTCTTCCTTTATCCATCCATTCCCTTCTTCTATCCATATTAGTCCTTAAAGTGTAAAGTCTTTCACGGAAATGAAAGGCTAAACTCCATTGTAGGGAGCCAGTTATGTCCTATTATCTATCTAATGCAATCTCGTTTTTATTGCTCTTTTATGTGTTTTATTGATTATGGTCTAATCACCCATGCTCATATATTGTTTAGGGGGTAATGCATTGAAAAATGATTATTTTCTAAGAATTGGAAAAGGGCATCTAAATGAAATCATTGCTAAAAATAGATTGATATTTTTTAGTCTATTCTATGCATCCTTAATCTTAATGTAATTTATTGTTTTTTTCTTTACAAAGAAATTTGGAGTAAAAAATAGACAAATTAGGCTCTTCATGCGGGAAACTAAAGATAGAGTATCATAATAGATGTGGGTGGAAACTAAGATAACGTTAGATAGAGAAGATCATTAACATTGCATCACAAGTAGTTTTAGCATGATAGGCCCCAAATATTCTGAATTCATTTTTTTATCATTATCTTTATCTATTACTTTTCTTATCTTTTACATTAAAATCTCGTATCTATTTTATCTTCTACTTTTTTATCTTTAAATCTCTCATCTCTTTAGATTTTTATCTTATCTCCTAATATTTTATTTTAAATTTTTTTTATCATTCTTATCTTTTACTTTATTTGAATTTTACAATTTTTCATTCCTTATCTCTTCTATTGCTTGAAAATTGAGTTTGCATCAACCCAAGTACAAACAAAGTTCATATGCACTCGACACTCTGACTTTCATTTTACTTTATTACTTGTGACAATTTGAAGCATTTGTCAATGAGTTAACATGTTTGTACTTAGGTAGATGAATATTTGATTAGTAAAAGAAGTTAAAGAAAATTTATTTGAGAAGGTTATGAGAAAAATAGTAATTTAAATTGACATTAAATTAAATCAAACAAGAGAAGAAATTAAACAAGAATTTAAATTAAAAGACATAAAGATTAGAGAACCCAATAATATTGTAGAAGTAAATTCAGAAGATGAAAATGTTGGAAACTTAGCCTACAGAGCTACTTTTTGATGAAATGTTAATGATTTTTCTCTATTTATCATTATTCAAATTTACATCTACATCTATTAATATAATTTAACTTTGGTCCTCTGCATGAAAGAGCCTAATTTATCTATTTTCTCTCCCAAATTCCTATACAGAGCTAAAATAATAAATTACAATAAGAATAGAGATGTATAGCAGACTAAACAAAAATCAACATATCCTTAGTGATGACTTTATTTAGATACCATTTCTTAGTTCTATTAAAAAAAATGTTTTCCAACGCTACCCTTAAAACTTAACATGCAAATGGGTGATTAAGCCACAAGCAATGATATTAAGCACAAGAAAAGATAATGCAAATGTAATATTTATAAATAGATAGGAAGAGAAATTACATCAAGAATAGTTGACTGCCAAGTTTTCAACAAATGGGGTTTATCCTCTCATTGTCATGAAGACTTTACAATTGCAAGATGAGAATATTTAGTAAAGGGGGAAAAGATAAGAAAGGAAATGAAGGGAAGGAATGACTCTCAATGTTTACTTCTCCTTCTTCTAGCCTTTGCCTTCCATAAGGAATTGTATTCTCTTGAAACGTCCACAGACAATTTTGTGGCCAACATAGAGAATAATCCTAAGGAGGAGTGCAATGTAATTTTCATTAGGAGCCAGAGGATTGAAGATACTGAGAGAGAAAAGAGATCTAAGGGAGTATTGGAGTATGTGAGTAATGAGGAAGGAGAGAATAAAAAGAGAGAAGAGGGTTAATAAGAGAAAAATAAGAGTAAGGAGAGAGGTGATGAATCTTGCCTATTAAGACCAAAAGTCAGTTGGCCATGAAGACTAGAAAAGAGATACCCTCAGTCCCAATGAAGGACATCTCATATCCCTTGGTGCCATCAAAGAAAGACAAGAAACGATATTTTGTTCGGTTTCTTGACATTTTCAATAAGTTGGGGATCACCATTCCCTTTAGAGAGGCCTTACAGCAGATGCCTTTGTATACCAAATTTCTAAAGGACTTCCTCGCAAAGAAAGGAAAATATATCAACGATGAGAACATAATGGTGGAAGGAAACTGCAGTGTTATGATCCAAAGAATTTTACCTTAGAAATTCGAGGACACGGGGGATATAACCTTACAAATGACAAGTGTCTTGGTAAAAGTGTTTGAATTTTGAAGACACGGGAGATGTAACCTTACAATGATATTGAATTCTTTATTATTTCATTAAAAACAATGTTAAGGTGAAGAAATTCTAATTATTTTTAACCAAAATTAACTATCAATTAAACTCAAATTTTACATGATACCTCTTAAAATTATTTAGACTTCAGATCTTATCAATTTGAAAGACTCAATAACAAGACAAATTTCTTTTCAAGTAGTCCTAGACACTTTGTCGAAGATATATATATATATATATATCTGATTTAATGTCATTTTTTAGATAATACAATCATCATAATCCGGATAATTTAGCTTCAGAGTAAAGTATTTATAATTATAGGTGCCAACCATATCAAATTAGCTAAGCAGACAGTTGAAGAACACAAAACAAAAGCATCATATGCTGTCCTGTCGATTTATTTATTCATAGTTGAAGCTCTAGTCATAGTTACATAGCCCGATACTTTCCTCGCTCACTATGAGCTATTACAGCATACATTTTAGTACATACTTATTCAGTAAAAAGCCCTCAAAATTGAAGACAAAGGACCCTTTCTTCCCTTATTCCCCTCCTCTTTCTTCTTAGGCTGAGCATCCACAAAGTAGGATTCTCTTTGGTTCTTTAATAGCTTCTCAACAGCTTGTGCAGACCCAGGGAATGCAAGCTCCTGCACTTGACTAGGTATCTGGCTTATCACATTGTCTTGCGAACCTTCAAGTTTTCAATCACCAAGTTTAGGTTTGAAATAACTCAGGCGGCTATGTTTCACATGCAATAAAACAAAAAAGTAACAACAATATTCTATTTGATTGTGATATATAAATTATATACCTGCGAGGAAGTTCCTCTGGTTGTTCTCGGCATTAATACCAATAGCAAAGAAATTCAGATTTGAGGTAGCGTTGACCACAACTGGATAACCTGCTGGGATTACAAATATATCTTGTTCAGACAATTCGGCTCTATATTTCCGCACTTCCAAAGGTTGCTCTTCCTGTTGCTGCTCCTGTTGTTGTTCTTTTAGGCCAACAAGTTCAATGTTTGCATCTCCTTCATTAATTACCAGTATCACTATCGCCTTTGAATTGAAGTGTGGTAGAAGAAGAGCTCCCTATATTTGTGAACAAAGAAAAAAGTAAATCATTATTTAAAGTCTCAATAATAGGCTTCTCTAACTAAGAAGAGAGTGAATAGTAGAACTCAATTGTCCTGTTCAGTTTGTCTACATGGTTTTTCTGCTTACCTCGTTCATATCCACAATACTGAGGAAGATATCCAAGTCCCGAAGCTGGGGGTTTTTCTCTGGGGTGATCTCAAAGAACTTGCCAAGCTTGTTGGAGTAGATGGGGTCGCGGCTTCTCAAGTTAAAAGGTTTATCTTCAGAAGAAATGGTTTTCCTTGAACTAGATTTGGCACGTTTGCTCAGTGCCCGAATCTGTTCCTTCGAGATTTCCACAATCACGCTCTCTTGCAGCCTCTGCTCCCCTTGCTGCTGCCCTTCCTCTCTACTAAACAGAACCTTGTTTATCTCCTCGAATTTGGTCTGTAAAATCAAGCACGGAAACAAATATATAAGGATAACGATAATATTTAATTAGCCAGTGTAGTGTGACAGTTGGATAAACTACTAAATGGTAATGAAAATTAGATGGTGTGTTGGTTTCTTACATCGTAGGAGGCCTCTAAAATGTTCCTGCTGAATCCTTGCAAGTAGGATTGTTGAGCTTCAGTGCTAGATAGGAAGAAACTCTACAGGGGAAAAAAAGGAAGATTGATCTTCAAATTTGGAAACAAATTAGAAGAATAATTAATTATTTATAAAGAAAGGGCAGTACCTCAAATCTACCAGGCTTGTTAACGGGTATGGCGAGTGTTATTAATCTGAGATTTTCGTTGTTGTCAGGGTTGACCACATAGTATGTGGTTCCTGAGGGGACTCTCAGGGCATCACCAGATTGAAGTCTGTAGGAGTCTCTGTCGTCGTTGTTCACCAAGGAAAGAATGGCAGTCCCTGTAATTAACAGAACAAATTCATCATCATAATTTTACAAGAAGCAGAAGCAAGTGATGATGTTTATTAAGTAAATAATACTCACCGTTAAGGATAACGATGAGGTAATCAGCGTCAGCATGGTTGGGGAGAAGGAGGGTGTTGGGTTTGGAGTTGAACTCCAAAATGCGGTAGTCTCGGAGATTCTGAAGTTGTGGGGAGCGTTGGTTGAACCTCTGGAGGACGCGAATGCGACCATATTGGTTTTTGAAGAGAGTTTCGAACCTGTTAGAGCCGAAGAGAAAAGGGTTCTTATTCTTATGTCTTCGTAACTCAGAATCTTCACTTTCTTCGCTCTCTCGCTGCTGCTCCTCATCCTCATCTTCCTCTTGCTTTCGCTCTTCCTTCTGATGAGGTGGGCGTGGGAATGGGAATTGACGTTCATCTTGTTCCTCATCCTCATCCTCATCTTCCTCTTCACTTCCCTTTTCTCCGCGTTTTTCCTCCTTGCGAGGCCATTCCTGTTCCTCTCTCTGCTCGTGCTCTTCTTCTTGACGAGGTTGTGGGCGTGGGAATGGGATTGGACGTGGTTGCTCATCTTCGTCTTCCTCCTTCTCACCGGGTTGCTGAGGTTCCCTCTCCGGGTGTTGTGGTCGTGGTCGTGGTCGTGGAATTTCACCTTCTTCACATTCTTCTTTCTCCACCTTAAGGAGGTTGCAACGAGCGTGGCATGCTTGGTTCCTGTACGAGTCTCTCTCGCTATTGCAACTCTGGAGACACTTGTTGTGTTTGGGGTTCTCTTTTTCCCAGTAAGCAATGCCAAATGAGACAGAAACTGAAGCCAGGAAAACAAGTCCCAGCAACAGTAATGGGAACCGTGCTCTCATCATAGTATCTTAAATTATTTATTAAGGTATACTAGGATATTGAACTAGTTCTCGATGATGAAAACCTGGACCGAGATTGCGGGTATTTATAGTCATAGAAGAGATATAGCTCTTGTTAACTTGCATGCATGGGGTGGCATGCAAGTTGACGGGTGTTGAATTGAACAAAATTGATGTGACGGAAGATGGTTGTGATCGAGTTAGAGTCGCATAGGCAGTGTACTTAGAAATTAACAAGAAATGTGTTGAGCGATGGTGAGCAATTTGGGCTGCATGTTGAGTACGTGTTGATGTGCATGGCATTTAGACCTACATGGACGCGGCGATCTTGATCAGCCATGGATAGTGAAGTGGGGTGAGGTTGCATTTTGTCTCAATTTTATTTGATGGACTTGGACATTGCTTTCGAAAGGATACTTTATGTGTTGTCTTTTGGTTGCGCATGCATGATCCAAGAGACTAGATAGTGTGATATGCTGATATGGTTGCTTTCCAAAGAGAACACCGCGTTTGAGATTTGGTTACAAACAACAAATGTGTGGGCTCATCATGGATTGAGTTGGTGAATGTTTTTGGGCAGCACGATTGCACCTTGGTGAGTACGTGTTGTTGTGCATGGCTTTTGGGTCCACTGTGTGTGATTGCGTTTTTGTTTGTATTTTATGAACTTAGACATTTTTTTGCAAAGGATACTCTTTATGTTGTCTTTTTTGTTCTTTGGCTTTTTCTCATGATCCAAGAGACTAGTCAGTGTTGTGGTGGCATTCGAGAGTACCAAGATTAAAAGAACCGACATGCATATAATTACGATGGAAGAAGCATAAGTAATTGATCGGTACGGCTGTTATCAAATTAATTAATGAGCGGCAAATGGAGGCCTATCAAAACACTAAGGTGCAATTGACACTTCATAACTCGTAGTTCGAACAATATGTAAGAATAATGATTGATTATTAAAGAATAGTCATTTTTTGACTTGTCTAGGTATATATGCCAAATAAAAAAACAGAAGAAAATTGATAATAATAGAAAATAAATGTAGTTATAAAATTATTTTAATTAATCAATAAAAGAGAAATTTTGTTTTTGTTTTTAAATTTACATGTGAATACATATTAAAATATAAATATATTGTTATTTCTTAAATAATACGTATTAAATGTTTTTTTCATTTGGATATAATAATTTTTATTTTTAATTTCTATTTAGGACACACATTAAAAAAAAAGTCATGAAACATTAAGTTTTGATGTATATCTTTTTTGTCACATTTAATAATTAATTAAGTATACGATATAGTTATTACAATTTTAATTACATTATTTTTTTATCTGAAATTTACAATTGTCTCAAAAATATATTCACATATTATAATATCATTAAATTAAAATTCAAGTCTGGTCCAAATCCAAGCACTTTTAAGGTTTTTTTTATCCTAATAGTCTTTATATAATAAAATTGTTTTATTTACTTTCTTTTCTTGAATCATATATTATAAGTGTTTTCCCACCCATTAGATTAGAGAGATCAATCTCGCTTTGTAGTAATATGTGACTATGACTAATACTTTTAAATGCCTAGTGATGGTCAAGATGTAATAGCAAGGTCAGGAGGTAATAGCAGTCATTTTGAAAAGGTCACAGAACCCGAATAATATGTGGCCAAAAAAATTGAAAAGACAGCTGCGTGAATGACATCAATTGAGCTTCACGTGCATTTTTTTTATCTCATCATTTAATGCATTTTATATAAGCATGGGTTTGGTAACTAACTAACTAAGTAATTAATTACAAATGTTTTTTTTATAATTTTGATGAATAGCTCTAAAAAATAATTACTTTCTTTTAATTAAGCGATGAAGATCAAGGAAAGATTTGAAAAAGAAAAGGAAAACTTAAATCAAAAGACTATTCAATTGTGTTGATAAGACCTAAGAAGACATGAGTCAAAAGAAAGAAAATCTAAAGTTAGGTTGGAGTGATCATAAGTTTTTTATTTTTGATTTAAATATAATTTTTAAAATAAAAGGTATTTGATAAAAATGGGGTTGAATTGATTTTTAAAATATTTTTACAGTTATTTTAAAAATCAAGAAAAAAGATTTTTTGAATTTGATTTTTAGTTTAAAAACACACATATCTCATATTTGATATTTTCTGTTATCACTATCATTACTATCTCCATCATTGTCATCACCATCATCATTGTCATCATTGTCACTACCAACACTATTATTGTCACGGCCATAATTGGTTGTGACCATCACCACTATCGCAATCGACTTCATCACCACCATCATCAATGTCACCGCTACAAATAACATCACAATCTCCACCAACGTCGTTGTAACTACCATCACACTGTCATTGTCATCATTGTTGCCATCTCACATCACCAACGACATTGCTACCACCAACAATGTTATTTTCATCATCATTGTCACCACCACTACCAATAATATCACCTTTGTCATCGTCACCGCCACCACAACCACCACCAACATTGATGCAACCACCACCACCACCACTTGTTGCCACCAACAACACCACTACCACCATCACTCACCACTGTCACTATCACCACCGACATTACTATCATGCATTCCCGGCCGTCGCCACCACCTCTGTCATCGTCACCACTTACTGTCACTACCACCACCATATTACCACTGTCACCACCATCGGCATCACCACCGCCACCAATGTCACCTCCAATGCCACTATCGTTACCACCATTGATATTTCTATCATCACTGCTACTACTGACATTACCATTATCACCATCGTTGCCATCACCACACTAAAACACTTTTAAATTAATCTTAATATGATATGAATTTTTCAAAATGAGTTTATTTGAAGTTAATCATATTGTAAAAATTAGTTTAAATTTTTTTAAAAACTATAACTAAAACCTGGTTGTTATTTTAAAATTTTCAAAACTCAAAATTAAAAATCACCCCAAACAGTACCTAAGTTTTGTGAATTTGGTTTAGTTTTTAAAAACACATTCTAACCATCATCACCATACTACTACCATTGCCCCCACCACTGTCGCCACCACCACATTATCAATGATGTCTCCTCCACCACCACCAATCTACCACAACCATTCCACCATCGTGGTTGTGCTTGCGTGGTCTTTCTGCGATGTTATTTGGCAAGTGCACCGAGTCGTGCAAGTAATATAAAACGGTAAGAACCGAGTATTGTATCCACAGGGAACTTGTTTCACTCAGAAAATGTATGTTCAGTGAGCAAACATTTATACACAACCAAAAGCGAAGTAAATATCAAGTTGAGATTTTGTGTGAAAATCTAGGTAACTATAAACTAAATATCTACAGTTTGAGAAGTAAAAACAGTCAAGTGAAAAAGCGTTGGGTCGTTCTACTGAATCTACCTTGATGTTGTTATATATTTTTCTCTATTTAATGTTATCTTAGTGTTCTTATGCCGAAAAATTACCCAAACCAAGATCCCTCGAGTGAATGAACCTAACTCTATTTAAATCTCATCCTTGATCCCTCAACAAACTCAGCCTAAAAAAGTTGCATTAAGTCTACAACATAATATGGACTAGATCGCTGCACTTCATTCCTAGACATACAGTTTTCTAGTTTGCTCTATCAAGTTCTAAGACTTTAAAGCACTTTCGAATGCTAAAAATTCTAACTATACATACAAATGGGTGATCAAGCCAAAAGTATGTAAAAATAAGCATGGATAGAAGCAATGAACACATAAAAACAACATTAAATAGATAGTGAATGAATATTACATCAAAGATTCAGTAGAACTCTCCAACCAAGAAATTTAGCCTTCTATTACAAGTAATGAGCTTTCAATACAAATGATAGATTTTGAGGGAAGAAAATGGCTAAGAATGGTTGAGGATGTCTCCTTCAACATCTACAACCCTAATCTCACTCCTCTAACCTAGACTCTCTTGGTGGCTTCGTTTCTATCGCTAGCTCTAGCTTCTCCCTTGGTTCTGTTTTTCGACTCCTCCCTTTAGTTTCCGCCAACTTCAGTGTTTTAAAGACCCCTTGACGTTTCAGATTCTGAAGGCTCGCTTATCGAGGTTGGCTCACTAAGCGAGAGTAAGTGAATTTTGGCTTAGCGAGCTGGGCGCGTTGAGCGCGAGAAGAGACAAACGACTCGCTGGGCGAGCTTGCAATTGTAAAGTCTCCTATGACAATGAGAGGTTAAACTCCTTTGTTGGGAACTTAGCATCCAACTGGTCTTGATGTAATTTCTCTTCCTATCTATTATGAATATTACTTTTGCATTATTTTTTTGTGTGCTTAATTTTATTGTTTATGGTTTGATTACCCATTTGCATGATAAGTTTTAGGGGTAGTGTTGGGAAATATTATTTTCTAATAGAACTGGGAAATGGTATCTAAATAACTTCATCACTAGGAATTGGTTGATTTTATTTAGTCTGTTATACATCTCTATTCTTAATGCAATTTAACTATTTTATCTCTTAAGGGGATTTAGGAGAGTAGATAAGTTAAGCTCTTTCACTTGAGGGATCTTGGTTAGAGTATATAAGTAGATGCAGGTGTAAATTGGACTAATCACTAATAGAGAAAAATAATTAATAGGATTTTTCTCATGTTTTCTGTTTTTAAATAATTAATAGGATTTTTCTCATGTTTTCTCAAGATAGCTCTGGTAGGTTAAGTTTGCAACATTACTTTTATGTTTGTGTTTTCTTTCTTGTTAATTTTAATTTACTTTATGTCAATTTATTGTACTGTTTTCTTCACAACCTTTTAAACCAATGTATTTATTGCTTGAAAAAAATTTATATATTCACATATTTAAATACAAACAAAGTTCCTATGAATTCGACATTCGAACTTCCGTTTTAATTTTATTACCTGAAATAATTTGGTGCACTTGTCAATCGTCAACATTGGTATTGTTGGAAATTGTTTTCTTGGCATCAATTTCTGTCTCATTTGGCATTACACAGAAGCAGCGATGCCTACAGAGTTGCAAGAGCGGGCAGGATCCATACAAGCTACAACAATGTAAGATTCGTTGCAGGCTTGTTCCTGAGCATGAGGAGCAACAAGAAGAAAGAGAAAATCAGTAACCACACAAGGAGAGGGAACGGAAAGAAAAGGGACGCCAGGAGGGTGAAAAGGCGAAAAAAGAACAAGACAAGCGTGAGCAACCTCGTCCATTTCCACGTCCTCAAAAAAAAGCATGAGCATGAGGAAGAGCACAAATGACCTCATGGAAACCCTGAAGAATGTGAAGGCTTGGATGAGTCAGAGTCACAAAAACAAAACAACCCTTATCACTTCAGCTTTAACAGCTTCCACACTCTCTTCAAGAACCAATATGGTCACATTCGTCTACTCCAGAGGTTCAACCAACGTTCTCCACAACTTCAGAATCTTCTAGACTACTGTGTTTTGGTGTTCAAGTTCAATGCCAACGCCCTATTTCTCCCCCACCATACTGACTCTAAATTCCTCCTCATTGTCATTTATGGTAATTACTACTAATTGAACATCATCATAACTGTTTCAATTCTTCTTGTATAAATAACAACGGTAATGAATAATTTGTTTTTTGATTACAGGGAGAGCCTTACTTATTAATAATTTGTTTTTAAAAACAACGCTAAAGACTCCTACAACCTTCAGCCTGGTGATGCCCTGAGAATCCCTGCTGGAACCACTTACTATTTGGTTAACCCCCATGACAATGAAACACTCAGAGTAGTAACACTCGTCATACTCGTTAACAAACCTGGAAGATTTGAGGTACCGCCTTTTCTAATTCCTAATTAATTAATTATTTTTCAAATTTGTTTTCAATTGTGAATTTGTCTTTTCTTTGTAGAGTTTCTTCTTGTCTAGCACTCAAGACCAACGATCCTACTTGTAAGGGTTTAACGAGAATATTCTATAAGCCTCCTTCAAGGTAAGCTAGCAACACATCATCTAATTTACATTTCCATTTAGTGGTTTGGCTAAACGTCACACTAACTAAAAAATATCGTTATATTTGCTTAATTTTATAGATTGAATTCGAGGAGATAAACAAGGTTCTAATTATGAGTATATTTTGGGATTAAATTATATCGAAATTTGTAATTTTTCTTTCCTAATTTTTTCTTTTTGAACAAATAGTTGTTAAATTAATATCATTTAAGTTTTTGTATAGAGAATATTAAAAGTTATGAATTTATGATGCTTAGTGAGAAAAATAAAGCTAATTAAGGAAAGAAAGTTAATTAAGGAAGGCAAGTTAATTGAGGAAAACATGGCTAATAAAGAAAAGAAGAAAAAAAATAAAACTAATTAAGGAAAGAAGACTAATTAAGGAAATGAGGCTCGTTAAGGAAAGAAAACTAATTAAGAAAAACAAATTAATTCAGAAACCCACTAATTTGTGCACCTATAAAAGAAGAAAAAAGAAAAAGAAAAAGACACACATAAATTCCAACAAAATACATTTCCTTATGGAAGACAAAGGCTAGAAGAAGGAGAGACAAGCATTGGGAACTTGGCAACTAACTACTCTTGATGTAAAGCCTTTCTTATCTTTTCCCCCTTTACTAAATATTCTCCTTTTGCAATTGTAAAGCCTCCATGACAATGAAAGGCTAAATTCCCTTTGTTGGAAACTTGACAGTCAATTATTCTTGATGTAATTTCTCTTCCTATCTATTTATGAATATTACATTTGCATTATCTTTTCCTTTGTTTTATCTTGTGACTTGATCATTCATTTGCATGGTAAGTTTTAGGAGTAACATTGGGAAACATTATTTTCTAATAGAACTGGAAAATGATATCTAAATAAAGTCATCACTAGGGATAGTTTGATATTTATTTAGCCTGTTATACATCTCTATTTTTAATGTAACTTACTATTTTAGCTTCGCAAAGGAATTTGGGAGAGAAAATAGATAAATTAGACTCTTTCATGCGAGGGACCAAAGTTAGAGTATACTAATAGATGCAAGTGTAAATTGAAATAATTATAAATAGAGTAAAATTATTAGCATTACATCAAGAGTAGTTCTGGTAGGTTAAGTTTCCAACATTCTCATCTTCTGAATTTCCTTTTACAATAATATTATATTTTCTCATCTTTTCTGTCTTTAATTAATTAATTTACATTATTGTTTTTTTTTCTCGTAACATTTTCAAATCAATTTTCTTTAATTTCTTTTACTAATAAAATATTCATCTACCTAAGTACAAACAAAGTCCATGTGGATACGATACTCAGACTTTCGTTTTAACTTTACTACTTGGGATGAATTGGTACACTTGTCAATTCATCAAAGAGAGGAAGGGCAACAACAAGGCGAGCAAAGGCAACAAGAAAGAGTGATTGTGAAACTGTCAAATAGATCCAAGAACTTGGCAGACATGCCAAATCAAGTTCAAGGAAAACCATTTCCTCCGAAGACGAACCATTCAACTTGAGAAGCCGCAAACCTATCCATTCCAACAAGTTTGGCAAGTTCCATGAGATCACCCTAGGAAAAAAACCCACAACTTCGGGAGTTGGATACCTTCCTCAGTTTTGTGGATATCAATGAAGTAAGCAAAAAGAAATACCCAAATTGAAGTGGACAATTGAGTTCAATACACTTTCCTCTTAGTTAGAGAACCTAACTATTGAGACTTTTAAATAATGATTTACTTTTTTTGTTCACAGATTTAGGGAGCTCTTCTTCTACCACACTTCAATTCAAAGGCCATAGTGATACTCATTATTAATGAAGGAGAAGCAAACATTAAACTTGTGGGCCTTGGTAACTTCAAAATTTGGGTTTAATTAATAGTCAATTTTGACTAAGAATGATTAAAATTCCTTTACTTTACTGTTGTTTTTAATGAAATAATGAGGAATTTAATATCATGTTAAATTTTTACCAGTAGGATTCAAAAGAAGAAAATTACAAGTGCTTTGAAGGAAAATTAATGGAAAAACTTGAAGATTAGAATAGCTAGCTTAGCGCACAAGATAGGCTCAGCGCATCGCCTCGCCTAACAGTCATCCCAAATTTAGCGCGAAGAAAGCCCACGAAGAAGCCCAAAGACACGATTAGAATGAATCTGGCGCTAAACGCGTGATCACCACCATACTCGTTAAGCCTAGAAGACCTGCTTATCGCGAGGTCGCGTAAATTTTAAGTTACCTTAGACTTATAAAAGGAGTAGAAAGCAAAGGAATAAGACACACCGAAACTCAGAGCTCTCTAATGAATACATCATATGTCTGAGTATCTCAAATAAGAGAAATCTTTTTTTTTATATCCATTATCCCCTTCTCCTCTTCTATACATCTCTCTTCTTCTTCTATCGCCATCAACCCTAAAGCGTAAAACCTCTCATGACTATGAGAGGCTAAACCTCATTGTTGGGAGCCTAGTAGACTAAACTCTTGTAATATAATTCTTCCTTACTGTGTATTTAATGCAATTCGAGTTTTTATTGTTCTTTTATGTGTCTTATTGTTATTGATTGTGGAAAATGGCTATTTTCTAGAGAACTAGGAAAGGACATCTAAATGAAATCATGTTAGGAATAGATTGATGTTGTTTAGCCTATTTTATGAATCTTTAGTCTTAATGCAATTTACTATTTCATCTTTGCAAAAGAATTTGAGAGAGAAAATAAATAATTTGACTATTCATACTAGGAACTAAAGACATAGTACCATAGTAGATGCAGATAAAAAACTAGGATAACATTAAATAGAGAAAAATTATTAACATTGTATTACTAGTAGTTTTGGTATGTTAGGTTCCAACATATTTGCATTCTGAATTCGTCCTTCGCATTTAAAGTATTGTTTCTTTTTCTTGTCTTTTTGCCTTTTACTTTCCCCTTTAATTTCTCACTTACAATTCCTTATCCCTTCTAATCCTTCTAATCGCTTAAAAATTGAGTTTGCACCAGTCTAAATACAAATAAAGTCCATGTGAATTTGACATTCGGACTTCCGTTTTACTTTACTACTTTGACAAATTGATACACTTGTCAATGTTAACATGCCTTAAGGAACACGAGCAGAAAGAAGCAGCAATAGGAAGAACAACCTTTGGAATTGCGAAGGTACAGAGCTGAATTGTCTGAAGACGGTATATTTGTAATCCCAGCAGCTTATCCATTTGTCGTCAATGCTACCTCAAATCTCAATTTCCTTGCTTTTGGTATTAATGCTGAGAACAACCAGAGGAACTTCCTTGCAGGTAAATATATTATACCTCAAAATCAAATTGAATATACTGTTGTTACGTTTTTCTTTTATGGCATGTGAATTGTAGCTGATTGTGTTATTTCCAATCCTCTTGTGATTGAAAATTTAATGGTTCGAAAGACAATGTGATAAGCCAGATACAGAGACAGAGACAAGTGCAGGAGCTTGCGTTCCCTGGGTCTGCTCAAGTTGTTGAGAAGCTAATAAAGAACCAAAGGGAATCATACTGTGTGGATGCACAGCCTCAATAGAAGGAGGAAGGGAGAAAGGGTTCTCTGTCTTCAATTTTGGGTGCATTCTACTGAATAACTATGCACTAAAATGTATGATGTAAGAGCTCAGAGTGAGCGTGGTATGTATCGGCCATGTAACTATAATGACTTCAGCTCCACCTTGTGTTTTGTGTCCTTCGACTGTCTAATTTTATATGGTTGGCACGTACCAATATAAAGTATTTTACTTTGAAGCTAAATTATCTGAATTATGACGTGTATTAAATGAAAAAAGACATAAAATTAGATACATCTTCGACAAAGTGTTACGGTCTACCAGAAAAGCTATTGACTTTGTTTTCAAGTCTTCGAGACTGAAAAGATGTTAAGTCTAAATAACTATAACTCGTATTATTTTTTAACATTCAATTGGAAATTTTGTTTGAAATCTGACTTTCTTCTTTTAAAATGTTTGTTTTCTTCTTTTATTCTACTTATAATTTTCTTTTATCAATATCTTTATTAGGTGAGACCACTTATACATTCGACTTGAGCTTTTCTCTTCCATTGCATTTACCCTTTTTTTTTGTCAGCTTTGTACCTCCTGGGGCCCATGGTAGAAACATATGTCAGGTGGTTTTTAATCTGCATCTTCATTCTTCTCCTTAATATCAAGTTTCTTCAAAAACACGCGCATTTATGGTCTATTTTGGATTCTAATCCTTCCTTTTTGTCGTTTCCATTTTTAGTTTGTTTCTCCCTCATCAAATCTAAGGCATGCCTTTCATTTAAACTTTAATCACTTCTATATTTTTTGTATCTTTATTAATCTCATAAATGTTATGCTCGAACAACACTTTATATAGCCTTTCTCCCATAGTTGGGCATCACTCTAAAGATTTTAATCAATTTCAAACTTGCTAGCTTTTAATTGCAACTATTCTTTTACCTTTTACTGCAATGTATATGCTTTATTTCCATCTTTAACTTTGAAAAATAGCACTAGTTTTCTGAAGAGCTCTCTATCATAAATCATATGGTTTTACAAGTTCTATCGATAAGCCAAACTTTTAAAGCATGGCATTTCAAGTACTCCCTCCATCTGTTTTTTAGTAGTAGACTATTTTCTTATTGCCCCTTTAATTTGAAATTAATAAGTCAAGGTAAGAATATATCATTTTGATGTTACATGTAAGTTTCTGATTTTATTTTTCCATTATCAGCATCGGTTCTTCAAATCATGGAGTGTGATATTTCAGTGTACTTAAATATAAGTTACATTCAATTAAATTACACACTTCTGCAGTACTACAAAACAAACTCAGTCATGTTGCTTCCTTGCTCTGCTACAAAAATATAGCAATGCATATTACAGAGGAACAGAGACATGGCTGCTTCTCTGTACCAATAATCCTTCTTATTCTATTGTGATTGGTGATTTAGTTATTAAAATTATTTAGTTGGCTAATTTAACTGGAAGCAGCTCACCAAATTCATTTCATATCATTTATTAGTCACATGGACTAGCCATGACAAAGTAATCAGATTCAAAGAAAGAAATGAAACTCATTAGAGACCACGCCTTTTTGTCAGAATCTCTAATATTAGGCAAGTTCCTCAGTGCTTATAGGACTCTTGTATTAGGACTGTTTGGGCAAATTTATCCGGAATCAACTCTAGAAGAACGAAATAAGAAAAAAAAATATAAAATAAGTTTCTCCATAAATTAAAATGAGTCAACCATTAATTAATCATTAACCAATTTGTAAATGTCCTTTTCATTTTTTAAAAAGTTATATATGAGAGTTTTTACAAAATAACTAATAATGAGCTAATGAAGAGATCACTTTAACTTATGAAAAAATTCAAATTACTTTTTTTATTTTCTTTTGTTGAAAGTGTTTTAAACAATCTTATCCAAATACATCCTTATTCTCAATCATCATCATCGTCTTATTCTTAAAAGTGCTTAACCCAAACAACATTAATTTTCCTCGCCCTACTCCAGCCAAATAGTATTCTACTCACTGAAAATCAATCCTTAACAAACAATTATAATAAAAAGCAAAAGCTGAAGCAAACAATGAAAGAAAACATTAAAAAAGTAAAAGAAGGAAAAAGAATACCTCTCTTTGGTATAAACGACAGCGTTAACGAGTGGAGTGGGGCGGAGAGTGCGTTCTTGAATATCTGAAAACTCTTGCAGGCCCTGAGATGCAAAACCTGAGAAGCACAATGCACAACCAAATTGAACATTAGGTTAGTTTAAAAAAGAAAAGCAATTAGAGAGAGGTCAAGAATTCAGGCAGAAAAAGGAAAAAAGAAAGAGAGAGAACTTGCCCTAGTGAGAATGGCGGGTGAGTGAGGAGTGAAGAAATTGAAGAATGGCGCATTATATTCAAAACATTAAACATCCGAGGTTGCATTGACAAATTCCCTTACATTTGAAACACAACCCCGAGCAAGTTAAGAGAGCTTCTTGCTATGTTTGGTGGATAAAACAATACACACTGATACACCTAAAAGAGATAGATTTGCGCATAATAACCCGATTGAAAATGTTATTTATTGCATGTGACTCAAAATTTGTTGTTCAGTCCGATGGTTCGGTCTGATGAGGATTGTATGTTGTAATTAGATTGAGGAAAGTCTTATGTTCAATCAGATGAAACAGTTTGTTTCATTAATCTAATATACATTAAACTATTGAACATTTTTTGTTAGGTTTATGATGTTAAGTCTTTGTGACTTTGGGATCTATAAATAAAGGTCAAGAAATCTTTGTGTAAGTGTAATTATCGGTAATCAGAAGTGTGAGAGGTACTAAGATTTGTGAAAAACATGAGGAAACATTGGGTCCATAAGAAAGAAAGAGAAACAGAGCATGAGGCTTGGGTTCTTGTGGAAAGTTGTTCTTGAATTCAAGGGGCAGAATCAAGGGAGTTCTTAGTTTCATAGTGGAGTTGATGTCGGCCATATTGATTGAACCAGTAATTGCATTATATTCTCATTTTACGTTCTTGTTTTTTGATTTTGCATTTTCTTTCTTGTTACATTTTCTGGGTTTATTGTTTTTGGTTTAATTGTGTGCTTTCTTAGTAGTTTATATTTCTTTATTTTTATTGGTATTAGAATCAATATTGTTAATGATCTACCACCATAAATGACTACACCGATTTGAAGACTTTTTTTTTATCAAATTAGGATGATTTTGCTCTTAATATCAATGGTAATTATTATTGGAGGACGAGCCCTGGTGTAGCGGTAAAGTTGTGTTTTGGTGACTTGTTGGTCATGGGTTCGAATCCGAAAACAGTCTATTTGCATATGCAAGGGTAAGACTGCGTACAATATCCCTCCCCCATACCTTCGCATAGTGAACAACCTCTGGGCAATAGGATACGAAGTTTTTTATACTTTATCATGGATGTCAGAAGTTAAAATCAAATGACAATATATTTTTGAAATCACTTAATTTAATATATAATTTTACGAAACCATCTCATTTGATAACAAAATCCGAATCCAAAACCTTTACCCTCAATACTTAATTTCTTTCCTGTAGATCAATACTTAAATGTTGTACATAGTAAAAAGAAAATTAAGAAAACAATTTAAAAGCAACCTATTATATAATTGTATATTTAAACTAAGTTCAAACAACTCAATATGTCCTTTCCTCAGTTATACAAAAGAAAACAAAACAAGGTACAAATCAATCAGATTTCAATTTGCTTATTTTGTTTCAACTCAATATTTAGTTTTTAATAATTAACTAAGGTTTTTATATTATGTTTAGAATTTTTTTTCTCCTTTTATTTTATTTGCATGTATATTAGGAGTTGTCCAATGATAATTATTCTTTAATAATGAATCATTAGTCTTACATCATTAATTTGATACACATGTATCAGATGTCCACTCCATGTGTTCTTGTTAATTTGATGGGCATCCATTACTTATCAACCATCCGCCATAGTTATCTGGTTGTGTATTTTGTTATCTGTTGGTACTCTGGAGTAGCATGCATAACGCTATATTTTTATTTCTAGGATCATGCATATACGCGCAAACCAAAGAACAGAGACCGATGTAAAGACAAAACATAGAGTATCCTTTCCAAAACAACGTCCAAGTTCAAAAAATTGAGACGAAATGCAAGCACAGCACACATAAGTGGATGATCAAGATGGGCTCGTCCATGCCACGCACACCAACACACGTCAAGCAGCAAGCCCTCCCGTGGCCAAATGTGCATGCATACATGTTAACAAGAGCTAGCTTCTCTTGCATAACTATAAATAGCCCTAATCTCACTCCATGTTTCATCGTCCAATAATATATATACTATGATGAGAGTGCGGTTTCCTTTGTTGGTGTTGCTGGGAACTGTTTTCCTGGCATCAGTTTGTGTCTCATTAAAGGTGAGAGAGGATGAGAATAACCCTTTCTACTTGAGAAGCTCTAACAGCTTCCAAACTCTCTTTGAGAACCAAAACGGTCGCATTCGTCTCCTCCAGAGATTCAACAAACGCTCCCCACAACTTGAGAACCTTCGAGACTACCGGATTGTCCAGTTTCAGTCAAAACCCAACACAATCCTTCTCCCCCACCATGCTGACGCCGATTTCCTCCTCTTTGTCCTTAGCGGTTTGTATTTACTCAAATGTTGATCAGTAGTGTTTTTAGGACATTGATTAAGAAACCCAAAAAATAATTATTTTTATTGAAACGCATAAATTTATACTAGCCGTGACTGTTTTTATGTCCTTATATGATCTTCGCAATATATATTTTCTATTATAAGTTTCTTAACCAATGCACTAACTTACTGTTAACAAGACCTTATTATTAAACATCATCTATCACTTGGTTAATTGTATTCATTTGATGCATGGTAATGCATTACATATATACAGGGAGAGCCATACTTACCTTGGTGAACAACGACGACAGAGACTCCTACAACCTTCACCCTGGCGATGCCCAGAGAATCCCAGCTGGAACCACTTACTATTTGGTTAACCCTCACGACCACCAGAATCTCAAAATAATCAAACTTGCCATACCCGTCAACAAACCTGGCAGATATGATGTATGCACTTCTCTTTCTCTCTTTATATATAACACATTCTTCCATTCTTCTTCTTCTAATTATTTATTTATTTATTTCCAAAATGTACGTGATGACCATCAATTTTAATTTGTCCTTTCTCTCTCTGTAGGATTTCTTCTTATCTAGCACTCAAGCCCAACAGTCCTACTTGCAAGGCTTCAGCCATAATATTCTAGAGACCTCCTTCCATGTAATAAGCAACCAACAGTACTCTATCTAACTATTTGCATTCCCATTTAGAGATTAGTCTAAATTCATGTCACACTAATTAAATATTAAAATGATAGAGCGAATTCGAGGAGATAAACAGGGTTTTGTTGGGAGAGGAAGAGGAGCAGAGGCAGCAAGAGGGAGTGATCGTGGAACTCTCAAAGGAACAAATTCGGCAACTGAGCAGACGTGCCAAATCTAGTTCAAGGAAAACCATTTCCTCCGAAGATGAACCATTCAACTTGAGAAGCCGCAACCCCATCTATTCCAACAACTTTGGAAAGTTCTTTGAGATCACCCCTGAGAAAAACCCACAGCTTCGGGACTTGGATATCTTCCTCAGTTCTGTGGATATCAACGAAGTAAGCATAAAATTAAGAAAAACCATATACTCAAACTCGTGAACTGGACAATTCAGTTCTATTCACTCTCTCCTTAGTTAGCGAACCTAATTATTCAGTTCTATCAACAAATAATGATTTCTTCTTTTGTTCACAAATATAGGGAGCTCTTCTTCTACCACACTTCAATTCAAAGGCCATAGTGATACTAGTGATTAATGAAGGAGATGCAAACATTGAACTTGTTGGCATTAAAGAACAACAACAGAAGCAGAAACAGGAAGAGGAACCTTTGGAAGTGCAAAGGTACAGAGCTGAATTGTCTGAAGACGATGTATTTGTAATTCCAGCAGCTTATCCATTTGTCGTCAACGCTACCTCAAACCTCAATTTCCTTGCTTTTGGTATCAATGCTGAGAACAACCAGAGGAACTTCCTTGCAGGTACTATACATACACTGTTACTGCTTTTTTTGCATGTGAAACATTAGCTGATTTGGTTATTTATTTCCAATTCTTTGGTGCCTGATTGAAAATTTGAAGGCGAGAAAGACAATGTGGTAAGGCAGATAGAAAGACAAGTGCAGGAGCTTGCGTTCCCTGGGTCTGCACAAGATGTTGAGAGGCTATTAAAGAAGCAGAGGGAATCCTACTTTGTTGATGCTCAGCCTCAGCAGAAGGAGGAGGGGAGTAAGGGAAGAAAGGGTCCTTTTCCTTCAATCTTAGGTGCTCTCTACTGAATAACTACGTAAATGTATGCTGTAAGAGCTCATCGTGAGCGTGGAATGTATCTGCCCATGTAACTATAAAAACTTGAGCTCCACCTATCTTCTATCTACTACGAATAAATAAATCCAGCATATGATGCTTGTGTTTTGTAGCCTTCAACTGTTCAACTGTCTTCATATATATGCATGGTTGGCACGTACTCATATATATGCTAAAGTAATTTACCCGCTCAAGCTAAATTATCTGAATTAATTATGACATCTTAGAATTCATGGTTTAGAGATGGAAAAGAGAGAAAAGAAAAACTAGTAATTTATATCTCCAATAATCTCCCACAAGTTGGAAGGTGTTTACAACACTCCAGCTTGAAATAGACAATACTGAAAGAATATATATTAAAATACAATGAAACTAAGTAAAGGAAAAAGAAATAAAGTCTGAAAATTGGATTATAGCTAAATATACGAGAAATACAAGCCAAAATAAAAATATAAAGACAAATCAAAATATAGGTGTGATCATGATACATAGTTCCTAAAAGTCTTTGACCAACACTGACCTTCTTAATCCTCTTCCAAGAGTTCAAAGCAAGCATCAAAGGTCAAAATAAGCAAATCAAAGCTTAACCACCAAACAAAGGCAACAATAAGACCATTTGGCAGAAGCTTAAATCATTAAATTTTAACCATTAAGAGCAAAAGTTAAAGAATGTTTAACCACTCAAGACAGAAGCAACCAAGACTTAACCATCTATGGCAGAAGCTAAAATAATACTTAACCACCACGGACAGGAGCAAACAAAGGAATAGTGCTTAACCACCACACATGGCAGAAGCTACAATCATCAAAACAAGCCTAAAAGGCTGAAAACAATAAGCCAAAGCATGCCAAATATCAATGAAACAATGAAAAGATAAATCGTCAAACAATTGGTGTGAACCTTTCTGAAATAGTGTAAGACTTCAAACAGTAGCCAATATATTTTCAAAATCTTTAGAAGCATTTAATCAAACACCTTGTAGGCAAAACTGCGAAATGCTAGACATGGAAAGAACCTCAAGACCTACCAAATTCAAGGGCATCTAATCCAACATCAAGCCTGAGATAATAGTTCCATATGTATCATCGTCGGAAATCGCCACTAAGGTGGAGGAAGGCAGCACACGACTGCCGAAAATCGCCTCACGACAGTGGAGACCAAAAAGCCAAAGGGGTTTTGTTGCGGATGTAAAACGATGGTTGAAAATCGTTGTCGCAACGGAGCATGATTGCTGGAGATCGCTGGTGCGACGAAGCATGGTGGCTTGAAATCACTGACGTGGTGGCGATGGCAAATGTTTAGGGGTTTTGTTACGGACACAGAGGAATTGATTAGTGGTGGAGGTTTCACGAATCGCAACTCAGATTGACTAAAAATCA
The DNA here is from genome assembly GCF_000004515.6 of Glycine max. Classification (NCBI taxonomy): domain Eukaryota; kingdom Viridiplantae; phylum Streptophyta; class Magnoliopsida; order Fabales; family Fabaceae; genus Glycine; species Glycine max. The sequence goes on along the minus strand of NC_038256.2, from coordinate 38,637,411 downwards.
GAGGAATGGGAAAATGTTAGGATTTTGTGTTTTGGAGAAATTTTAGGAAAATGTAATTGAAAATTGAAAAGGAAAATATGAGGAGAAGATGAATAAGGATTGAACGGAGGTAGGTGTTGGCCGGAATCGGTGACTCGTGACAGAGGACTATAGCAACAGTGAACGGAGAGGTTGATCAATAGTGGCAGCAGAGAGGAAATGATATTGCTCTAATACCATGTTAGAATTCATGGTTTAAAGATGGAAAAGAGAGAAAAGAGAAATTGAACATTATTTTGGACAATGCTCAAATGAACAAATCAGTTTTTACATGAATATATTAAACCTTATATAACTAATACTAATAAATTATTATATAATTGGTTAAAAAAATAAATAACTTGTAACTAATTAAACTAACTAATGCTAATAACATTAGTAATCTATATATCTAATAAGTACATTAAATTAGATATACCAGAAAGTGTTATGGTCTACCAGAAAAGCAATTAACTCTGTTTTCAAGTCTTCCTGACTAAAAAGATCTTAAGTCTAGATAATTCTATCATGTAAAGCCCACCGACCATGTGGAATTCATGTAGAGTCAATGAGAGGACTTAAGATCAATTGAGCATTGCAAGGTGATCATTTAACAATGGAAATGTGGTTTCATTTATAACATGAATTAACATATATTCTCAAGACATTAAATTAAGCAAGATATTTTAAATTAAGTGATAAATTTCTCTAAAAATTTAAGATTAAGAATACGTGGATATATTATTGAGGTGATAAAAAAATAAACAAATTATGTAATTAAAATTTTGCTTAATCAACATGTTAGACCCTAAAAACTTGTTAACTGATTGGCAAGTGCACCAATTTTATGACAAGTAGTAAAGTACTCGGAAGTCCGAGTGTCGAATCCAAAGGGACTTTTTTGTACTTAGATTAATTCAAACCCAATTTAAAAGTAAAAGATAAGGAAATAAAATAATAAATAAAGAAAGATAGGAGATAAGATAAAAATTTAAAAGAAAAATAAAATATTTAAAGATAAAAATAAAAGATAAAATGTTTAAATTAAAAGATGATAAAGATAAAAGAAAATAGAAGATAAAGAAAGATAAGATAAGAAAAGTAGAAGATAAAAAAAATAACAGATCAGATGAAGATGGAATCAGAATGCAATGGTGTTGGGGCTTAATATGTCAAAACTACTTATAATATAATGTAATTGATTTTCTCTTTTATGAAATCCTTGTTTTCACCCGCATCTACTGAATTATTCTATCGTTGGTTTCCCGCATGAAGGGCGTAGTTTATTTATCCTTTTTCCCCAAATTTCTTTGCAGAGATAAGATAACAAACCGCATTAAGATAAGAGATGCAAAAATTTGTGGGAAAAATAAATGTCAATCTATTTCTAGCAATGAATTTATTAAGAAACCCTTCCCCAGTTCTTTACAAAATAACCATTTTTCAATGCATTATCTTCTAAACAGTATATGGGTGATCAGACCATAATAAAAGAAAAGTACAGAGAAGAATAATAGAAATAAAATTGCATTAAATAGATAATAAGAAAGAATTACATTACAACAGTTTGGCCTCCATGCTCCCAACAAAAGGGGTTCAGCCTCTTATAGCCATGAGAGACTTTACACGTCGAGGGGTTAATGGAAGAAGGTGATGGATGACTAATTACAAGAAAAAGGGGAATGGCTAAAGAAAGAGGGTTTCCCCTAAGGGATAGACCCCGTGTGTGGGTTGTGAGACTGTGGTTTTTTGCTTCCTCCTCCTTGTATAGGGACTAGATAGCTTAATTTTCATGCTGACTTCGGGCTTAGCGTGAGCTTACGCGCTAAGCGTGCCTTTGGGCTTCTTCGTGGGCCTTTTTCGTGCTAAGTGTGTGTTGCACACTAAGTGAGAATGCGCTCTGGGCTTGTCTTGCACACTAAGTGGGCTTTCCAATTCTTCCATTTTTTTCTTCAAGGTTTTTTCTTCCAATTTTTGCATCAATTTTTCCTCAAAAGCACTTGAAATCTTCTTTTTTTGAATTTTGCTAATAAAAAATAGCAAAGATGTTAATTTCTTCATTATTTTATTAAAAATAATAAAAAAAAGTAAAGAAATTACACTCACTTATTAATCCAAATTTACTATCAAATTTGCTTATATTTCGCAGTTATCAAACTCCTTCAAATTAAAACATTTGTTTGTCTTCAAGCAAAAGACAAGTTCTGAATGTATCAACACATGAGATAACTGCGAAACCTTTTCAAACCTTTCACTGACTGATCCTGAGCTTGCATTTGTCTTAATCTTGTGATGGAAGCATGAAGGAATACACATGGAGATGAAAAATGTTAGCAAGTAAAGACTTCATCAAGGCATACTTACCACACTTCATTCCTCACAAGGCTAGTGTTTCTCTCAGCACACAAGTGTCTCGGCTAAGAGTGTTTTTAATTCAACAACTAAAAATAATGTTCCCAATTTTACACTTCATCTTAGTTAATGTAATCGTACACACATACTGTGGATCACTAAGGGCTTTTTAGGCTTGTAACGTGGTTGGGCTAAGAAGGAACTCATGGTTTTTCTTTGGATTCAAAGTTAGGTTCTAAGAGAGCACCTACCTCATATTTTTCTGATAATCCACGACTTTATATTTCACAGCCCCAACTTTCATGTCTTCCATTCTTAACAACACATTTTTATTTTACATAGTTCCTATCAGTTTTTTATTTATTTGAAGCATACCTTTTTATTTTATTTTCTCTTTTTTTTAAAACTAAATTGAATTACACTGGTACTGTAGCAACTTATCACAATTGAGTATGTGTTGTTATTAGTATTGCTGAAATTAAATTGCAAGAAATCAAAATAAAGAAAAGAAATAACACAACTATCCTAAAAAAACAAAAACACATAATGCAATTAACAAAAGAGAGATAGGGTAAGAAATCCTGGGTTGCCTCCTAGTAAGCGCTTCTTTAACGTCATTAGCTTGACAGATCCAATGCCTTCAAGGTGGCATGAAGGTCACATAAAACACATCATTCTTGCATTTCGCCTTTCAGCTAAAGATTCCATGAAACTCATGTATCCCGAAAACACCTTCCATATTGTTGCAAGGGAAGTGCTGGTGATCAGGGAAAGAATGACACTTAAAAATTTATCATGTTCTCCATGCAACAACGTCAAAAACTTGTTAACCGATTGAGAAGTGCACCAATTTTATGACAAGTAGTAAAGTACTCGGAAGTCCGAGTGTTGAATTCACATGGACTTTTTTGTACTTTCAAACCCAACTTAAAAGCAAGAGATAAGGAAATAAAGTAATAGATAAAGAAAGATAGAAGATAAGATAAAGATTTAAAATAAAAATAGAAGATAAAATATTTAAATTAAAAGATGATAAAGATAAAAGAAAATATAAGATAAAGAAAGATAAGATAAGAAAAGTAGAAGATAAGAAAAATAAAAGATAAGATGAAGATAGAATTAGAATGCAATGGTGTTGGGGCCTAATATGTCAAACTACTTATAATATAATGTAATTTATTTTCTCTCTTTTATGAAATCCTTGTTTTCACCCGCATCTACTGAATTACCCTATTTTTGGTTTCCCGCATGAAGGACCTAGTTTATTTATCATTTTCCCCCAAATTTCTTTGCAGAGATAAAATAAAAAACTACATTAAGATAAGAGATGCAAAAATTCGTGGGCAAAATAAATGTCAATCTATTTCTAGCAATGAATTTATTAAGATATCCTTCCCCGGTTCTTTAGAAAATAATCATTTTTCAATGCATTACCCTTTAAACAGTATATGGTGATCATACCATAATAGCAGAAAAGTGCTAAACTATTGGAAGGTATACCAATTTGCACAAGTAGTAATTAAAACAGTAAGTCCGAGTATCGTGTCCACAGAGAATTTGTTTTACTTATATGTCGTATATTCAGTAGTAAACATTTTCCGCTTTGGTAATAAAAATAGAGAAACTCATTCATGGTTCGATTGTCTTTAATAAATTCTGCTAAACTCAAACAAATGATAAAGTGAACACAAAGTTGTAAAACAGAATAGTTATCAAAATAAAAGCGTCGGGGAGTATTCTACTGAACTTCCTCTTGCCGTACTAATAGGTTTTTCTCTATTTAACATTACTCTAGCGTTCTTACACCGTTGATTTACTCAGATCATGATTCCTCACATAAAAGAGCCTAACTTTCTTAGTTTTTATTCTTCATTCCTCAACAAACTCATTCTAAAGGAGCTGTAGTCCGCACGAGATGCAAAATATACTAGATTAGTGTATTCTATTCCTAGATATACAGACCTCTAGCTGCTCTACCAAATTCTAAGGATTCTAAGCATTTTCCAACACTCAAAACCTAACCAAGTATACACATGGATGATCAAGCCACAAGTACATAAAATAAACACAGATAGAAGCAGAGAACACTAGAAATAATATTAAATAGATAGTTAGAAGTTTTGCATTAAGAGTGTTCAGTAGAAAAACTCCATAGTAATGAAGTTTCTAGCCCTCCATTAGCAAGGAGGGCTTAATAAAAAGAGGAAATGGTGATTGAATGAAAGAAAATGGTGAAAGTATGAAGAAAATGTCTTCTCTTCAACCTTAGTGTCGTCTTCCTTCTGTCTCATGTAGTGTTCCTTCATTTCCCTTTATCTCAATATTTTAAAGGCTCTTGGGTTTCTCAGTATACGAAGGCGCGCTAAGCAAGCATGTCTCGTTGAGCGAGAGTAAGTGGCTGTGTGCTAAGCGGGCCTGAACGCGCTAAGTGTAACATCCCAATTTTTGTAATCTAGATTAAAAATGATTGTTATTTATAAATAAATAAAGTTTTAGAAAAATGATGAGATTTTATAAATAAATAAATAAGGAGATATAATTATTAATTAAAATAATGATTTGAGAGAAAATAAAAAGGGTATTTCATTTATTTGTTTGATAGAAAATAAAATAGAGTTTGTTTTATAAAATAAATAAATATATAGCAAATAATAGGCTGAGTACCCTAGGTATAAATAGTTATGTTAAGTTAGGTGTCTCTTTTTGGCCTCATTTTTGTTTTTCCCCTTCTCCTCTCAAAACTCTTTCTTTTTTCCGCATCCCACCAAACCTGTCTTAGAAAAGCAACAATCTCGGACTCGTTCACCGTTGGATCGTCTTTAAATTTGAGCACCACGTTCGCAGCCCAATTCCGAGCATTCTCACCGTTGGGGATTATGATATTATGTCTGAGCTTAGAGGAAAACCCTTCGCATTATAGCCTTTTATTTTCCCGCAGAAACCCAAAACTGTCTCGGCTAAACTACAATCCCGGTTTCTTTAACCGTTGGATTTTCATGAAATTTGGATATGTTGTTCGAAATTCAATTGCGCACACTTCCACCGTTGGGATTTTCGAGATAATATTTCTGGAGGGAGAAAAATGAATCGCATGAAAACAGTACAAGTGGAGGTTTCAATCTATTCTCCGTCTCTCTGACGTTTGGGAATTCTATCGGAGCAGTCGAAGGAATAACTGAAGGAAGGAATCTCAGGAGACCGCTAGAGATGTTGCTATCGCTGTCGGAAGACACGTGAGTCCGCTTAGAGGTAAGGGATGAGTTATTTATAATTGAGAATTAGTGAGAACATGTGTAGAAATCCTTAGAGATATCAATTGGAATGGGTTTTGGGATGTTTTTGCAATTTTCATTTTATCCTTATAATTATTACAATGAATTATATATGTTTGACAGACCAATTTTTGTGAAATTGATATGCTATTGTGTTGAGCGTGAACCCTATAAATCGAGTACTTTTTCTAATTAATATGAATTGATGAAATAAAGTAAGAAGAAATTTAGAGAAATATATTGATTTTGTATTTTCTCTTTTTCTTGTTGTTTAGGTTTTTATATATAATTTAAAAAATTAATATCATAATTGAAACTGACTAAAGTGTTCATATAATTATTTAGAAATTGTGCATTGAAAGCTTACTTTGAAATTTGTGATTCAATATGATGTATGCTAGTTTATAGATATAGAGGTAGCTATTTATATTAATAGTTGATGTAAATAATATTATAGAGTGTTATAGTATGATTCCAAAAATTATTAAGTGTTGGAGTTTGAGAATATTATGGTTAAGTTTCATGAACATGTGTATGTTGTACCTTATGAATATCATTGGGAATGTTATGAGATGGTTGATGTGATGTTATGAGATGCTAAAGTGTGAACATGATATTCGATTGTGAATAAGTGGATGTGTTAACACTTGATGTTACATTAATTATATCGTGAGCTATGAATTATACATTAACCCGACCAGTGTTTATGCGCAGTGTTAAAGAGAAAGTGTAAGTTTCCTATTCAGGAACCAATGTTAAATTGTAGCACAATGTGTTAAATGTGTTTGAAACACGAGTGTGAGGTCGGGGGTATTGTATAATTCGTAAACAGTGCTTATATATGAAATATGTGATGAATTGTGGAATAATATGTTGCCTTGAGATTATAATATTGTTATTGAGATTGAGTAAAAGTGTAAAGTAGAACAGGTGTTGAATTGTGAGATACATGAAAACATGTGATGGTGGATTGTGACATTATGAGATGTGAAATTGTGAATGAGTTTTGGTTGTAAATAAGTGTGTGATTAACTCTTGATGTGACATTAATTCTGTTGTAAGCTGTGAATTGTACAATAACCCGACCAGTGTTATCTTGAGAAAAGTGTAAATGCGCAGTGTTAAAGAGAAAGTGTAGGTTTCCTATTTAGGAACCAGTGTTAAAGAGAAAATGTAGGTTTCCTATTTAGGAACCAGTGTTAAAGAGAAAATGTAGGTTTCCTATTTAGGAACCAGTGTTAAATTGTAGCGCAATATGTTGTACGTGTTTAAAACACAAGTGTGAGGTCGTGGGTATTGTATAATTCACGAGCAGTGTCTGTGTGCTAAAATGATTTTAGGGGTTGGACCTGAATCAGGAGGGAGAGACCCTGACGGACTCTTCGAAGTGTACGCCTTGGGGGTCACCGGGTTTGAGTGCTCCTTTAATCCTATGCTGATCCCATATGATTGGAGCATTCTCGTAAAACATCGTGACCCTAACTGGTCTCCCTATGATCTTACTTAGTGAGAGTGACCTGACAAACCCATTGTGTGGTGTGTTTTGTTATGTACTCCTAAGCGCCCCAGGGTGGTTTTTCATTGACATGATACCACATTGCATATAGGCTTGAGTCTTAGCATAACTCTCTCATGCGCTTGCTAATTGTTTATTATGAAATTAATGTGTTATTATGTCTTGATCAGAGCATGTGATTTTTGTGTAATGTGATTGATGATTGAAAAGTGTGATTGATGGATGAAAAGTGAACTTTGAATGACAAAGTGGTGGAATTATGTGAATTACGTGTAAGTAAATTTTATTTGGTTTATATGATATGTATATCTAGTTGTCTTGTTTCTCTATTAGTTAGGAATGTGATAACTCACTCCCCGTGTGTTGTTTGTATTTGGATCCTGTGATGATCTTGAACTTTGTGTTCGGTGGAGCAGACGACTAGGTGAATTGATTTAAGGAACCTTATACTGAAGGACGTCGAGACACAACGCTTTGATAAGATGTGACATTGGAGTATAGGGTTTTATATTAATTGTATGAAGTCTTAGACGGTCTTGCTTAAACCGAGATAACTTTATTATTTATTTGGACAAGTTTGAATATGATGTAGAAGAAAGTGAATGTGAGCCTTTTATCCCTTTGAAAGACTTGTATTTACAAATGTAAAAAAAATACTATTAATTAATGTTTGGATTTTTATTCCTTTGTCAGTATATATGTGAAGGGTAGAGGGTGTTACACTAAGCGTGAGAAGAGACAACGTCCTCGCTGGGCGGGCTAGCTGCACGCTAAGCGTGCTGCTCTCTGGCTCAACATTCTCTAGGATTTTGTGTTCGCTTAGCGAGTCTGGGAGCCTCGCTTAGCTAATCTGGCTCGTTGAGCAAGCCCTTCAGCAACATTTTAACATCTTCCCTTCTTTAGCCTAAAAACCAAGTTAAATTCAACATTAGTCAACAAAAATGGAGTTTCTAATGTATAAGTTCATACAAGAATAAAATATTTACAAATCTCACAAAAGAAATCATAAATTAGAGGTACATTGCTACTTTTTCACTTATTTTTAATGCAGTTAAAGCTCTACAACAGTTTAGCCTCCAGGCTCCCAACAAAAGGGGTTTAGCCTTTTCTTTACACGTCAGGGGGTTAATGGAAGAATGTGATAGATGACTAATAACAAGAAAAAGAGGAATTGCTAAAGAGAGAGAGTTTCCCCTGGATAGATCCCGTGTGTGGGTTGTGAGACTGTGTGTTTTTCTTCTGCTTCCTCCTCCTTATATAGGCACTAGGTAGCTTAATTTTCACGCTGACTTCGGGCTTAGCGTAAGCTTACGCACTAAGTGTGCCTTTGGGTTTCTTCGTGAGTCTTTTTCACGCTAAGCGTGTATTGCACGCTGGGCCTATCTTGCGCGCTAAGTGGACTTTCCCATTCTTCCAATTTTTCTTCAAGACTTTTTCTTCCTGTTTTTGCATCAATCTTTCATCTAAAGCACTTGAAATCTTCTTCTTTTAAATTTTGCTAATAAAAAATAGTAAAGATGTTAATTTCTTCTTTATTTCATTAAAAATAATAAAAAGTAAAAAAATTACACTCACTTATTAATCCAAATTGACTATCAAATTAGTTTATATTTCGCAATTATCAATCCTATAAATATATTTATCATATAGATTATCTATTAATTTTATTTTAATTATTAATTTAAATTTAATTAAGTATACGAAATTATTTCCTTTTTTTCATAAAATATTTTTAATAAATACATATTTTAAAGTAACTAATTTTTTTAAAAAATAAAAGTTAAGAATAAGTAATAATATAATATTCAATATTATTATTATAGTATTTATATATTTATAAAATATTTAAGACTAAAATAATAACCATTAAATATATTTTTGTTTGAAAACTAATTACTGATAAGAAAGAATTAATAGTATATTATTATTATTATTATTATTATAACAATATGGGAAAAATTTTGGAATGAATCATCTTGGGTGATGGTCGATATCTTATGTTTATGGCTCTATCCGAGTATCGGCCACGTTAGCATATCATGACGTGTTCGCTGTATGATACGTTTTGTTGTACAAAAGGATAAAAAAAGTTAATAGAAAGAGAGTTAATGTATTGAAGAAAGATACAGTCAATGGCGTCCAAATACATTAATGTATTCTCCTTCTTTTTGGTTCTAAACTCAGTGTGTCAAATATTGTTTAAAATCATAGTTCAAAAATAAATAAAAAAATCAATTTTGAAAATGTTCTTTCTATCCATTCCAAAGCTACAATCTATTTTTGCATGCATCACAGCCACCTATGTTTGACTATGATATGCTTAAGAAATAACGGTGTCATCTTCTGAAACTTCAAACTTATCAGGACGAGAAGTTGGCTATGTTCAAAATTTGTCGATCCACTGGCACCAACTGATTTAGCAAAATTTCCAAAGCAAGAAAAATAATAATACAAGTATCTACAGTATTAAATATAGACAGATTTTTTGTTAAATCACACCATTTCCAAAGGTGACTGACTCTTCTTTCTCTCCAATTTTTTCCCATCAGTTAGGCTTAATTTCTAATTAGGCATCTATACTAGGGTTTCTCTTCATCACATTCACATCGCCACAGAAGAATTCTAATTTATCAACACTAGTTACGTCCATTTTTGTTAGTGAAACGTGCATCAAGGAATTGTACTTTCTCAATACTGTGGTTTAAACTTTTTAATTTTTGTAATCTTTCCAGTCGTATGGTTCCCGAGGAAGGTGGTGTCATTGAGTATTAGGACATATATAGCAGTTATTTTCAACAACAAAAAAAAAGGATATAGCAGTTGTTCTTGTTGACCCTGATTGAATTTTGAAGTGGTTTGAATTTTTAAGGCTAATTGCCAAAGAAAGACAGAAACTTGGTGGATTTCATATTTTAGAAATAGCTCAAATTCCATTGATAGAATAGAATAAATAAAATTGGTAGCTTTGTGGATTTAAGGTACATTTGGATGCTAATATTTTTCGTTGTTTTCCAGCATTGTAGGAGCTGATATCATGGCAGTTGAAAAGTCTGGAATAGCCAAAGATGTTACAGAAGTGAGTTTCTGCACTTTGATTACATTTTCTGAGTTTTTAAAATTGTGCTGTTCCCCTATTTCAGTGTTTCTAACTAGAATACATACTGATGCCTATTGTTTATTTTATGTAGCTGATTGGCAAAACCCCAATAGTATATCTGAATAAAATCGCAGACGGTTCTGTTGCCCGGGTTGCTGCCAAACTGGAATTGATGGAGCCATGCTCTAGTGTAAAAGACAGGTAATGATTTTGGTTTCTTTCATCCTTGCTACTATCATTTGAGTTTGGTTCTTGCTTTTACATGTCTTGGAATTACTTTGTGATTTGTTCCTATGATATACATTATATATGTAGGATTGCCTATAGTATGATTGCTGATGCAGAGAAGAAGGGACTTATCACACCTGGACAGGTTAGTACAAAGAAATCGCCTGGGATTGGGCATCAATAGTGAAGCTTCTAACAAATTAGTAAAGATATTATCCAGATTAGGAGCAAAGTGAAGCTGCTTTTTATTGCCAGGTGTTTAATTATGATTTATAAAATTGTCACAAATAACTTATCGTGAGTAGTTGAGCAGTCTAATTGTACCTTGGCTAATAGAACGAGAAGAAAGATATTCCATACATGCAGGATCACTACCTCTATTATTTTGAAGAGAAATCTATTTTTGAGTGCATTCTGTAATTTTATGATAGCTATGTCGCTTGTGTATGAAAGCCATCACATGAATGGTAGATGTAAGCATGTGGCCCTAATTGAAATAAAATGTGCAGTTTTCTCATATTCAACTTTACTAAATTTCATAGCAGTTATTTAAATACCAGGTGAATGATGCACTGTTAAGTTAGTTTCTGCTACAACTTTTGTGGAGAAATACTAGGAAGTGGATGTGTGAAAAAAAAATTGTTGGTATTAATTTGGGATAACCCTGAGTTTTCAAGTATTGTTTTTGTTGCATGTGGATTATCTTATTTTACTGAAGAGTATCCTCATTGAGCCAACAAGTGGTAATACTGGTATTGGATTAGCATTCCTGGCAGCAGCCAAGGGCTACAAGCTTATAATTACAATGCCTGCTTCAATGAGTCTTGAAAGAAGAACCATTCTTCTGTCTTTTGGAGCTGAGTTGGTTCTGACAGATCCTGCAAAGGGAATGAAAGGGGCAGTTCAAAAAGCAGAAGAGATATTAGATAAGACTCCCAACGCCTACATACTTCAGCAATTTGAAAACCCTGCCAATCCTAAGGTAATATACAAATTTGTTGTGTAACTGCAATAGTGGATGCTTGACAACTTGGGTGACACATTTTGTTATTGTTGTATTTGTAGGTACATTATGAAACCACTGGTCCAGAGATATGGGAAGGCACAAGAGGGAAAGTTGATGCACTTGTTAGTGGTATAGGCACTGGTGGTACCATAACAGGTGCAGGGAAATTTCTTAAAGAGAAGAATCCTAATATAAAGGTTGGTGTTTAAATTTGTATATATGTTTAAATATAAATTAAGGGGAATATGTGCATGTAATCTTTCCTGAGAATGGAAAGATATATTTTGGCTCTGGTTTACAGCTGTAGTGATTCCCCCTTCTCATTGTTTTTATTAGTTTTATTTTTATTCAGCTCTATGGTGTGGAACCAGTTGAAAGTCCAGTACTCTCTGGAGGAAAACCTGGTGAGTTATATAACACATGCTTTGATCCATTGTGAAAACTTATACACTCATTTTGATACTTTCTCACATGAACCATGAAAATGTTGCATGGCTATTAGATTTTTTATTTACTTTTCTATTTATTCATTATTAGGTGATTGCCTTACTTTTCCATGTTAAAGTGTATTCAGGAATGACATTTTTGTCTTGATCTGCTTGCTCATATTATTAAAAGGTGATTGCTAGTGGTTTTATTTATTTAGTAGAGCATTGATTGTATGATCCCACAAATTTTCACCTTTTTATGGTCACTTGAGCAGGCCAGAAGGACTTTTGGTGATATAGAAAAGCCTAGAGTACTCTTTTGGGGGCAGAGTACTCTCTGACTAGTAACTCAGATGCTATATGATGAAAAGGAAATCTTACTGTTACAATTATGCCAAAGTTGTGAATAACATAAGGCGTCTAAAGCGTACTTGTAACCCCAAGATAATCAAATTCATACACAAATCATAATTAAATAAAAAATCCTAATTTAGATTTAATTTCATATAATATGAAATACTAATTAAATCAAAACAGAAAATCTTAACATGATAATATTTTCGTATGAGCATAGAACATCAAAAGTAAAATCTCTAATAATAATGAAAAAAACTCTTATATAGGAGGAAATTCTAAAATTTCTAAGAATAACAAAATAATGCCTAAATAAAACAATCTTCCTTAAATATGTTTTTCCATTCTTCAGCACTTGGATTATCACATGCTTTCCTTAATGAGATTTAATTTTTTTGTTCTCTAAAAAATATTACTTTAAATTATGTCTGCTCTTATATGTTTTCCTGTTTGTCTTCCCTCCAGTAGTTACTTCAAGTTGAATGGTTTTTCTTTATAATAAATACTTAAAGTTGTGAACATCTAGGTCCACACAAGATTCAAGGGATTGGTGCTGGTTTTGTCCCTGGAGTATTGGAAGTTAGCCTTGTAGATGAAGTAGTTCAAGTAAGCTTTTAATGGTTTTTGAATAGTCGTCATACTAAGACTTGAAAGAAATATACAAAATGAAATATTATAACTTTATTCTAAAATTGTTTGGAAATGCAATGTGCAGTTTTAGAAACAATGTGATAACACCTGTGTATATGGTTATTGCATCTAATAATTGATAAATTACTTGAAATTCTTATACTTTCAATTAATATATATAGGGTTTGATACCGTAGTTTCTTGTTTTTATATCAATTTGGTGATATTGATGTGTTGTGTCTACTTTGACTTGAGATTTTTGCTACTAATTAAGCATTTCCAATTTAGGTTTACATTCTTTGTTTGTTGTTCAGTTAGTTTCTGCTATGCACTTTTTCTACATTAAGTAATATGGTTCTCTACTTCCCTGTGAAGTCCTAAGATGTGTGGGCTTTGGGGCAAAGTTTCAGTTTGTGGGGAAACTGCAAATAGCCAATAATGAACTTTTGGAATGGTGCCTCTACATCATGTCAGACTTAATATTGTTTTGGGTAGAAGGGAATCTTGGATGTCTTGAGGATTAAGTTCTAATTTCTGCACCATGGTGTAAAAATGGACACCTTTCTGTGTGAATATAATTATTAGAAAGATATGATTTTGTCATTATTTTGCGGTTTTTGTTTGGACATTTGTAACAGTTTAAGATTTGTTAAACAATGGATGTGTGATTTGGTAGATATCAAGTGATGAAGCAATAGAAACTGCAAAGCTTCTTGCACTTCAAGAAGGCCTATTTGTAAGTTCTAAATCTCTAGAAACAGCCATTATTGAGGCTATTCCTCCTATAGCTAGATATCTACTGAGTTTCCTTCAGGATTCATATTTGAATTTGGAAAATGAATAAGGAACCTATACTTTACATATTATTGTAGGTTGGAATATCATCTGGAGCTGCAGCTGCAGCTGCCATTAAGATAGCAAAAAGACCAGAAAATGCTGGAAAGCTTATTGTTGTAAGTTGATTGTTTTCCTACAAATTTTGGTAAAAGTGTATAGAAATGTCCGTTGAGAACTTGCAACAATATTCCCATGTTTTTGTTAATTTGTTCTCTTGTTTGGTTTGGTTTGGTTTTGATTGATGCCAACTGAGATTATGGGTCACTTAGTTGACAGTTATGTTTTGATATGGTACAGGTTATTTTCCCAAGCTTTGGTGAGAGATACCTATCCTCTGTGCTGTTTGAGTCAGTCAGACGGGAAGCTGAAAGCCTGACTTTTGAATCCTGATTTCAAGTGGTGGATTTTAACTGGCGAAACCAGTGATCCTTGTGATACAGATTGTGATTCTTAAATAAACATTACTTCAAAAGAAAAGAAAGGAAAATTTGTCATTATGCAACATACTTCTGAAATAATTTAGAAGGCCACTTTATTAATGGAATATGATGTTATCCTTTTCTTTTCGAATCTATCCTCATCTTGAAGAATTAATGTATTCAACATCTAGAAGAATAGCAGTGAAAATAACCATTCAACAAATTAAATTTTAGTATGTTACTGTTATCAGTTATCACCCTTTCCAGCAAATGACTCATTAGACTCTATTTGGACCTAATATTAACGGCTTATAGGATGACAAACTTGTAATGTGGATGGTGAAATTCTTTTTCGGGATTAATGTAACTTTTGCTAGAACAATGATACGTGCTTGAACCCAAAGAAAGAAAAAGAGGTGCTGAAAAAAGAGAAAATTGAGTAATGTTTTGATAGGTAATGTCTGTCTTAGACATTTCTACCTTGAAGGAATTCACTTTCTTTTAATAACTCCTGATGGAAACATAGAGATGAACAACTCTCTAGTTGTTTATTTTGACAGGAACAGGAAGAATTCGAAGGGGCTGTGCTTTTTGCAAGGTAATTCCAAATTTATCATCTATGTCCATATCTTGTGCTTCTATGCCATGTTCAAGCTTCCAATCAAAGGAGTTGATAAGGGAACCCAACATTAACAGCAACATCCTATTGGCCAGTAGCATGCCAGGGCATATTCTGCGCCCAGCACCAAATGGTGCAAGCTCAAAATTCCGTCCCTTGACATCAATGTCAGATCCTAGAAACCTGTCTGGTGAAAATACACTTGGATTTTCCCATAATGTAGGGTCCCTGCAAATAGTCCACGTATTAACCAAGACTTGTGCATCTTTTGGGATGGTGTAGCCACCTATATCCACATCCTTATCAGCTTTTCGTGGCAGTAAAAATGGAACTGGCGGGTGCAATCGTAATGTCTCTTTTATTATTGCTTGCAAGTATGGGAGTTTCCCAATATCTGCTTCCTCTATAGGATTATTACCTTTACTAATCATTTGCTCAAGCTCTTGCTTTGCTTTTGACATTACATCTGGGTTGCGGACTAATTCAGTCATTGCCCATTCAAGGGTGGATGCTGTTGTATCTGTTCCCGCAACAAATATATCCTATTCAATTCAACCATAAATTTCAGTTACTATAAGTCCATTATAGTCATTCATAAATAACATAATTTAAAATGAAAATAGCTAGGAGGAGGGAGGAGATTAATTACATGTGAGAGATGTTCAATCATATTCTTGTCCATGTACTTGTTATCTTTCGAAATGTTGAGCATGGCATCTAACATGTCATTGTGGACTTTCCCTTCCTCCCTCTGCTTCAACCGTTGGCTAACCAAGTCGTCAAACATGTCTAACACCTTCTTTACATTCTTACTCTGCCGCCTTTTGACGCCCTGTGGATCAACCAACTTTAACACTTGAAAAAAATCTGCCAAGTTTGGTGTTCCAACCAGCTTTGTGATATTGGTCACCAAGTCCTTGAACTCTTCTGCTTTACCTGTAGAGTGAATCAAATCCATAGAGAAGATAGTGTTTGATAAAAGATTTATGGTAGTCTTGAATGCTGCTGTTCCAATATCCACTGCTTCACCTATCTGGCTGCTTTGATGGATATCGGAGACTAGTTGCTGCACTATCTTACGCCTAACATCTTGGCTAGCATCAAGAGACTTGTGGGCAAATAACTGAGTGTTGCATATTTTTCTGAGTTCCCTCCAAAGAGGTGAAATGGGCATGAAGGCAAGGCTGTATTGTTCATGGTTTAGAACTGACACGGATTGGGGAATGGTTCGGTTTGACAAGAATTGGTCATTGGTTAGAAGCACCTCTTTGGCCATTTGTGCTGAAGACACAACAACAGTGGTTATTTGTCCAAGCTTTAGGCTCATTATTGGGCCATGTATCTTAGCAAGCTTTGCCAATGACTTGTGAGGCTTTTCACCCAATTCAAGGAGGTTACCTATGATGGGAACACGGGATGGTCCCGGTGGCAGCTTATGGTTTGCTTTTGTGGCCATTGCAAGGAATGAACCAAGAAGAGCATGAACTATGGCACATGTCAAGACAATGAGCAGTGCACAACTTGCAATGTCCATTATTGTCTGTAGGATTAGTGCGATGCAAGTGAATTGCTAACCAATTTCGAGGGAAAAAGAGAGGAAATATTGGTTTGGTGGATGCATCGCTCCATTTGCTAGCGAACTCAATTTATACATGATTTGTCAAACACCATATTGTTGGAAGCCCACGTTGCATTCAAGTTCCACGTTCTTTAATATTTTATTATTTTGAAAAATTTAATTATTTTTGGATTTGACCCATTTTTTATCCATATCTTTGCAAACAATCACCTTCAGTAACAAATTACGTACCCATCTTTTATCTCAATAACTCCTTATCTCACTTACTCTATAAATAGTATGGGGTGCTCTCATTTTTGTATCACCAAGGTTCGTGTGTGCGTCGCTTCCCGTTCAATTTGCAATGATTGAAGGTACGCTCGTAATATTTTTAATTTCCGTTATTTGATCTAAATATGTCATTTAAATTGATTTGCATATTTAGATCAGTATATATTCATTTTACATTCTCAGGGTCTAGTTTCTTATGCTACTTTTTATTATCAACGTCAAAAAGTCATAGTCATACACTACGTATATGACAAGTTCAGATTATCGTGAACATCTGATCTAAAGTTGACCTTCTACGTAGAGTGGTAGACTCATTCTGCCCATAGTTTGTGAGCTAATCCAAAATATGTCAGTAATGCAAAACAATAATGATTTTTGGATACTAAAAATGTTATTTGATATTTAGTGAAAAAGAGCTAAAAAAAAAACTTAAATATGTTTTGATTTTTAATGAATATTTGATTTTTTGGTTGTTTTATAATAAATTTGTGTTTTACATTGAATCCTTAATAAACTAATATTTTTATTTTTTGTGATTGATATTTTGTTTTAATCCTTGATAAATTAACGAATTTTGTATTTATTTCTTAATAAATTAATAAATTTTGTTTGTCCCAACTAATAACAAACATAAAAAATTTATAAAGAAATAAATATAAAATTTACTAATTTATTAGGGACTAAAAATAAGTGTCAAGGACTAAATAAAATTATTATTTTATTAGAGACTCAATGAAAAATAAAAATTTATTAGAAATTAAATGCAAAAAGTAGATATTTATTAGGAATAAAAAATATATTTAAGAAAAAAAAATATAATAAGTGATAGTGATATGATAGAAAAAGAAAGATAAAAATAAATAAAAAGTATTAATTAAGTGTTTGAAAAATTACCTTAAAAAAATGTTTGGAAAATTAGAATCTTCAAAATTAATGCCGAATGGTTGGTCCTCATTCCTATAGGTAGTGGGTGTGCTGAAGCCTGGGTGGGCTTTTCCAAACTAGTGTTGGCTTTTTTGGGTGTTTGAAATGAAACCTTCAAAGTTAATTCAATTTACAGGTTAAATGCATTGAATTTGTAAGTTTAAGCTTTGAAAACCAAGTTTTTTTTATTGTTTAAAAAATACAAATGAAATTAAACGAAACAAATTTTATTTCATTTCATATAAATTATTTTATGTTTTATTGTAAAAATATCTAAGTAATAACCTGAGTTTATTCTATTGCACTCCATTTATTTTATTTGACTTCACTTACTATTAAATATTGAATACTACAACCTAAGAGAATGCCAAAATTCTGCTACGTATGAACGACACAGTTTCTCCACCTCACATAGTGGAGGACCAACGTAAAAGAGTAAGACCAGGTCTATTTCATATATACTGATGAGTCCGTTTAATGTTGAATTTCTGGTTTGAGCTTTTCCATGCCAGATGGCTTCTTAATAGTTAAAACTTTCGCGAGAATGGAGCTGGAACCGTGCCTCCCACCGTGGATTGACATAATCCTTGCATCGTCTCGTTCTGCCTATAATTAATGTTCAAATATCCATCCCACGATAATTTCCAATATATTTCCACACTCATATTCTAAAAAAAGTCAAGCATCGTTCATATATATTTTTGGAAAGCTATAAGCTATTAATTAGATTAACTTGCAAATTGATGCTTCGATAACTAATAAACTGACATATATATCGAGTATTAGATTAAGAAAAAAGATCATGTATAAAATAATTTTTGGTCATTCAATCGTAAATAATCATTTATAATAAATTTATTAATTTAACATTATTTTAAAAGTCATACACACAATAATTTATAAATAAAAATATAAAATTATTTTACATATTGATTAAACTCGATATAAGATACGTAGTTTATGGCATAAGATATTGTATGACCGGATGGAGAGAAACATCGCTTCCATTTCCTTGCACTGATGTCAAATTGACGGGAGGGTTTGTGTTTGTACTGCTTATCTCCGTTGAATTGGTCATCGTCCTAACAATTTTGAAGACAAAAATAGTTTGTTTCATATCCACATAAAATTGGTGAGAAATAAAGATAAAATGAGAAACACATAAAAATGGGTGTGGAATATATATATATATATATATATATATATATATATATATGCATGCGCGCGTCACTCAATTTATTATGATATCAACTACACTTTTAATCTTGTAAGGCACACTCATCTCAGTGGTAGAATATTAACCCTGTCATCATGGGTTCAAGTTCCACGGTAGGCGTCAAATATTCCGACTAAGTTCCTGACAAGTTATTTGTCTTTCGTCCTTTTCTCTCGTCCTAGCTGGATCTCAAATCTCCTATTTTGGAGTGAGATGTATTACCTGCAAAAAGAACTCTAATGATCAAGTCAATAGAGTCCGGGATGTTTAAGTATCTATATGTGAAATGGTGAAAAATATATCTGATGATCTTTCTCTCAGGTCTATATACACATTTGATCTTAAAGTTATGTTTTTTGAGTTATGTAGACGAAGTATTATGTGTGATTGTGGAGAGTTGAGTGTGACACCTTCTATTTTACACATATATGTACTAATAATAAAAGAAATAAAAATGCAGAATTAATTAAAAGTTTTAAAACACATTTAAATAAAAATATTTTAAAGGGGTAAAAAATTCATATTCACTTTATCATAATAGAACATATCTAAATAAATAATAAAATTATCTCGGCTCAAAACAAGACTGTCCAAAACTCCAAAGAATAAACTAAAAACTCAACATGTGAAACAAAATGATACAAAACTTCATGCAATTAATACAGAAACTTATGTCCTAATATCACATCTTATCAGAGCATTGTGTTCCAACGTCCTCTATCATGAAGTTCTCCATAATCATCCACCTAACCATCTGCTTCCATGAACACAAGGTTCAAGATCATCACAGGATCTAAACACAAACAGCACACAGGGAGTGAGTTATCACATTCCTAACCAATAAAAAGAAACAGGACAACATGTAGATACACACTTTCATCACACTTCCACAATCCCAAGACAATACATTATCACGCCTCATTCATCATATACATGTCACACAGTAATAATATTAATATGTTATATTCATATGATTAAACACCTCAAACAATTTCACATAATCATATCAAAATCAAATGAATCAAAATCATATGTCAAAAACACTAAAAGCACTCAATTTTTTCAACCAATTCGCATCAGTACATCAATTGGCCCGTCAAACATAATAATCTCATGATTCATAAAGGCAAAATTACAATATAGTAACATCCCAAAATAAATCTCAATTTGATCCTCTAAGGATCCCTACACATGTTCATTTTAACCCCAATTGTGATAAACTAATCCCTTACCTCTAAGCGGGCTCACGGGTGTAGTCTGGCAACGATAGTGGCGTCTCTAGCGGTTTCTTAAGATTCCTCAAGTTTTGCTCTGATTGGTCTACTAGAGTTTCCAAATGTTAGAGAGAATGGATTGAAGCCTCAATTTCATTGTCTACGTGCGAGGGACATTTCTCCCTCCACAGACATTATTTGGCAAATACCAACGGTGGGGATGTGCTAAAATTAGCTCCAAACCTGTTTTTCAAAATTTACGATGATCCAACAATTAACGAGTAGGAGATCGTAGTTTCATTAGGACAGGTTTGGGTGTATGTAGGAAAAGAGAGTTACATGTGAGGGATATTTCTCTCACTACAAACCTTATTTCTCAAATTCTAACGGTGGAAATATGCGAAAATGAGTTTCTAACCTGGTGTTCAAATTTCACGACAATCCAACGGTTAACGAGTCCAAAATTGTAGTTTTATTGGGACGGATCTGAGTATATGCGGTGAGAAGAGAGGGTTTTGGGAGAGAGGGAAGAGAAAACGTATTTCGAATGTATGGTACATGTAAAAACTGACTTAATATGCCTTTATTTATAATTAGGATACTCTCAACCTATTATTTGCTCTTTTTATTTTATTTTATTATCTTATAAGAAGGAACTTTATTTTACTCCCTTTCAAATGAATAAATAAAATATCATTTTCTATTTTTCAAAAACATATATTTATTTTTATTTACCTTAAAATTATTATTTTAATTAATAAAATTATTTCTCTTTATTTATTTAATTAAAAAATATCATTATTTTTTAAAACTTTATTTATTTTTAAATAAAATATTTTTTTAATTTATTTTACGAAAAATAATGTGCTACATTGAGGGCTAGCATGAACCGAGTGCATACCAAGTTCATGGCTATACGGTACAATAAGTTATTCATTTTATTGGTTGAATGTACTCCTTATGTTCTATTTTATATAATGTTTAAGATTGTAACAGAATTATTCAGAAATATAATTAATATTTTAAATTATAAAATATATTACATAACTTCCTAATTAATTATATTTTTTCATTTACACAGTAACTATGGACTAATCATTGCTTGATTCATGACTTATGTATAAATATTATAAAATATAAACAACACATTTTGCACATGTTTATGTGTAAATTATAAAAATAATAATATTACTCAATTTGCTGCGTTAATAATGAAAAAGAAATACTTCCTATGATCCCAAATATATTTTGGTTTCAAATATAACTAATTTGTCTTATTTAATAAAATTATATTTAAAATATCATTTTGTAGTATTTAATAAGAATTTTATGTTTGATATCAAGCTCTGATGAATAGTAGTGAGGTTTATTTTTTAAGGGTCTTGCAGAATTAAAAAAAAAATGTCACAAAAATCATAAGAGAGCTAAAAAAAAGTCATAGATCTCTTAATTTTATGTATTTCAATAAAAATAATATTTTTAATTTTTTAGTAGGTGTTCACTGATTTAGCTATTTTTTAATTAAAATTAACAAAATTTCTACATGCAAAATCAATGATCATTCTATAGAGCTAACCCGATATATGTGCGCGTTAATTATTATAATAATCAATTCATTTAAATATAATTATAGTATGCAATACAAATGTGTATATTTTTCTATTATCTATTAATTTAACACCCTTAATTATTTATTAAAAAATTGCCTCAACTTAATCAAACATAAAAAATAAAGTCTCAAAAATAAAGATGAATACGTAGATCCTGATCACTAGAATGATAATGTATGGCCCTGTTTCTGTTGTATTTGACTCCCACGAATAAATAAAAATTCTATATGTTATGATATTTTAGTTCTTGACATTAGATAACTAACTTTTATTGTTTTGTTGGTTATTTTATTTTTTATAACTTTATTATTGTTTCTGTTAATTAGATGCCGCTAAAAAGATGTTTTATTACATCCTAAATATGTAATTTTCCAAATACACAAAATTTTATCTAGATAAAGGAAACAATGACTTTGTCACCTTGGCTAGTTAAAAGTATGTGAATCACGTAATTAGAGTATAAGTGATATGAGGTCACCAAATTAAAGAGTATAAGTGATATTTCAGCATAACTATCCTACTTCATTATGCACATGCTTATGTAAATTAAAAAATAATTATAAAAAATCATGTAATTTTTACTCAATTTGTTGTTACATTTAGAAATGAAATAACTTGAGTTTGGAAGGCAAATGAATCGGATAGCATACATTACACAGAGATCATGCCCTCTTTAGTTGTTTATTTTGAGAGGAACAATTCGAAGGGGTTGAGCTTTTTGTAAGGTAATTCCAAATTTATCATCCATGTCGATATCTTGTGTTTCTATACCTTGTTCAAGCTTCCAATCAAAGGAGTTGATAAGCGAACCCAACATCAACAGTAACATCCTATTGGCCAATAGCAAGCCAGGGCATATTCTGCGCCCAGCACCATATGGAGCAAGCTCAAAGTTCCGTCCTTTGACATCAATATCAGATCCTAGGAACCTGTCTGGAGAAAACATAGTTGGATTGTCCCATAATGTGGGGTCCCTGCAAATAGTCCACATATTAACCAGCACTTTTGCATCTTTTGGGATGGTGTAGCCACCTATGTCCACATCCTTACCAGCTTTTCGTGGTAGTAAAAATGGAACTGGTGGGTGCAACCTTAATGTCTCTTTTACTATTGCTTGCAAGTATGGAAGTTTAGCAATATCTGCTTCCTCAATAGGATTACCCTTACTAGTCATTTGTTCAAGCTCTTGTTTAGCTTTTGACATTACATCTGGATTGCGGACTAACTCAGTCATTGCCCATTCAAGGGTGGATGCTGTTGTATCTGTTCCCGCAACAAATATATCCTATTCAATTCAACCATAAATTTCAATTACCAAGTTAGATAGTGATTCATAAAATAACATAATTTAAAATAAATGACAATATATACGTAGGATAGGAGAAGAGATTAATTACATGTGAGAGATGTTCAATCATATTCTTGTCCATGTACTTGTTATCATTTGAAATGTTGAGCATGGCATCTAACATGTCATTGTGAACTTTCCCATCCTCCCTCTGCTTCAACCTTTGGCTAACCAAGTGGTTAAACATGTCCAACACCTTCTTCGAGTTCTTACTCTGTCGTCTTTTGATGCTCTGTGGATCAACCATCTTCAACACTGGAAAAAAATCTGCCAAGTTTGGTGTTCCAACCAGCTTTGTGATATTGGTCACCAAGTCCTTGAACTCTTCTGCTTTACCTGTAGAGTGAATCAAATCCATAGAGAAGATAGTGTTTGATAAAAGATTTATGGTAGTCTTGAATGCTGCTGTTCCAATATCCACTGCTTCACCTATCTGGCTGCTTTGATGGATATCGGAGACTAGTTGCTGCACTATCTTACGCCTAACATCTTGGCTAGCATCAAGAGACTTGTGGGCAAATAACTGAGTGTTGCATATTTTTCTGAGTTCCCTCCAAAAAGGTGAAATGGGCATGAAGGCAAGGCTGTATTGTTCATGGTTTAGAACTGACACAGATTGGGGAATGGTTCGGTTTGACAAGAATTGGTCGTTGGTTAGAAGCACCTCTTTGGCCATTTGTGCTGAAGACACAACAACAGTGGTTATTTGTCCAAGCTTTAGGCTCATTATTGGGCCATGTATCTTAGCAAGCTTTGCCAATGACTTGTGAGGCTTTTCACCCAATTCAAGGAGGTTACCTATGATGGGAACACGGGATGGTCCCGGTGGCAGCTTATGGTTTGCTTTTGTGGCCATTGCAAGGAATGAACCAAGAAGAGCATGAACTATGGCACATGTCAAGACAATGAGCAGTGCACAACTTGCAATGTCCATTATTGTCTATAGGATGAATGTGATGACAAATTATATGGCAAGAAATGGAACTGAAAGGCAAGAAAGAATGTTGGGTGATGCTTTTCCGTTACCTGGGAACTCAATTTATACATGACTCCTAAACATAAGTTGATTTTAAATTTTAAAATAATCCCACTTGTTACAAAGTAAACGTTATAAGTAGGTTCAAATCAGGCTATATTGCATTCTGAACAGAGGAAAAGAATGTAGACTCATTCTTCCCATAGATTTCGATCCCAATTCAAACGGAATCCGCTTCGAATCGGCAAAGCTCAAGAATAAAAATGTAACCATATGTTATTTGGTTTTGCCGACCAAAAAAAAATGTTATTCGGTGTTAATTAAGTTTTGTTGAATATACGTGTAAGAAAATAAATTTACAAAAGATCAAAAATTAAAAAAAATATATTAACATGACCAAGAATATATTTAAGTCAAAAAAATTCATCCTGATTCTCGTGGGTCGTAACCGAATTTTAGTACAGCTAGCTACAATTTTTTTCCACTCATTCCTTAAATTTTCTTACTATATAAACTTAGTATTCTATTTGAAAAACTCACATGTTTGCTTGGGTTTTTCTAGAATTATCCTGTTATGCAACAGCAATATCTTTGGAATATAGTTTGTACATCATGGCTTAATTACAAAGGATGGTATTTTTCCACTTCAAATATGATTTAAGTTCTAAAATCATGTTAAGTTATATATAAACGTAATCAATAATAATTTTCTCATTACCAAAAAAAATCTCAAATACTATAATTTTGAATGAAGTTCAATTTGCACACTTCAAAGTAGAATTTAAAATGTGTAAACTATAACTAAAGCAACTTTAATCTAGCAACAGTTCCTTATCATTTTCTATTTTTTTATAAAAAAAAAGTGTGAAATATTTTTTTTTTATAAAATCTATTATTGTGACGTGAAAGCGATGCTTATAGAAAGAACGGATACCTCTCCCTACTTTTTATTTTCCAAAATCTACCTACTACCCATAAGAATTAAGAAACGCTCGATGTCCTTATTGAGTAAGGTAGGTTTTTTGGTGAAAAGTAAGGTAGGTTTAATCCCATCCCCCCCAAAACCTTGGTTTGGTCCAGGTCCAACATTGGTTCGCTTAAAAGAAAATTAATTTCAATAATTGTGTGTTACTCGGTGAATCTCAACTATCTGCTAATTATATATGTAACATGACCTTGAAGTCACTTCTCATTAATCAGAGGAAGACTCCGTTTAATTAAACTAAGAGTCTCATTAATCATGTCTTAAGATCACTGGTTTGATTAAAAAATAAAATAAAAAGTATTTATTATAGAAATCATAAAAGAGTATTAAAAAAATCATACATAATATAATTTTACGTATTTCAATAAAATTATTTTAATCAGTGTTTGATGAACATTGATTAGTATTTGTCTTAAATTAATTACTAGGACTAGGTCTCATCATATTTTTTTAATAATTCATAATCATGTCTCACAACATTTACAAAAACATGCTAAAAAGAACACCACAAGAGTGCAACATATATATGAATAATGACAGACTAAACAGGCAGCTCAACACTAACAGTAACAAATAAGAACCTGAACTTACAAATACCAAAAGCAAAAAACCACTTTATCCCGTGTTACAGAGAAACAGAGATAAATCATATCATTTTGTTGAGCGTTGACATGCGTGACTGGACTTGGTCTTGTGCATGCAATGATGTTTTTATGTGCCAAACACACCCTTGCACCGTGTCTACCTAACAGATATGGCCACATCCACACGTAGGTAGACATGCCGTCCCTCTAGAGGTGCAATGGCCTGAACCAAACTTGAGTTTTTTGGATGAGTTTTAAAAGTTAAATATGATGTACTTTGATGATGAGTTCAGAATATATTTCTGGTTATTAAGACCAGGGACGGAACAAGTTTAAATGATTCGGGAGAACTATATAAATTAAAGTTCAATTGATAAGTATTAAAATTCATACAAAATAATTATAATTATGTGTTTTTTAAAGTGGTTTTAGAACATATAGTAGAAAATATAAAAGATAAATTAATTTTCTTTAAAGACCCAAGATTGCACATGCTATTAAGTATTAAGAACCTTTATGATTCTATGATAAAAAAAGTTAATATTTACATTAACAATATTTTTTTACAAAAAAAAGTCATTAATTTATTTTTCAAAAATATATTAATTTTGAATTAACTATGTTACTTATTAAGTTGTTTTTAGGCCAAAATATGCTTAAAATATATTAACTTAGAATTAACTATATATATTTAAAAAAATAGCACTGCATCAAGTAAGTCCGTCTATGGTCCAAACCCGGTCTAATGTTATTTATGTTTTAAAAAACAAGGTTTTTTTTAATGATTGTGCAAGAACAGTAACCTAGTCTGATAACTAATTTCAGGTTGAACCACCGTTTTGTTCAATATTCTCTGCCAGGTGCAGGGACGACGGAACAAAAAAAAAAGTACTTTTTTTTTAATGGAAATATCTTATCTCATTTTATTTATAATAACTGAATCAATACAAGAAGGGACAAAGTTAAAAACATGTCTACATAGCATCTTGACACTCTTGTTAGGCAATGAGCAACAAGATTGACTTGACGATTAATAAACTTAAGAGAAAAGTTTTGAAATACACTAAGATTTCTTTTGCAGCTCCTAAGAATACTACCATACTTGTTCAAAACTTTTTGAGAGAACAAAGAGTCAATGACGACATGCTTGCAGTCAGATTCGAAGATAATGTTGTCGAGCTTCGAATCAGAGACCCAAGCAATTGCTGTGTGGAGGGGCATTGCCTCTGCTTCTTGAGCTGTTGGAGAGCTGTGGTAGTGAGCTGAAAATTATTCTTTTCAGAAAAAAAAAAATTAACACATGAATTAAAATGATTTATACATCAAAATAAAAGTAATTTAAAATGTAATAATAAAAATCATTTTAAAAACCAATATATAAACTAGAAAACATATTTGAAAATAATGGAAGTAATTGAAAGTAATTAACATATAATTGCAAAAATTATATACAGCACATGTAATAATTATATCACTATAATTAATATAAAAACATAAACTAATTTAACGTATATTCAAAGTCAACATAAAATGAAATAAGTATATCTAAAACTAATATGAGCAATGAAAGTAATTAAATAATTATATAATTTTATCTACCTAATACATAAAGTTATTATTACTATTATAAATAAAATAAAAGTAAAATTCAATAACACAACTGACAATACCAATTTTTGTAAAAATAAAAAAAGATTATCAACATAAAAAGGGGGGCAAATGTCTGATTTCTAATTAGATGTTTAGAAAAAAATGGGGGGGGGGGGGGGGGGGGGGGCCCCCGGGGGCACCCACCCAATTTCCACCCAGGGGGGAAGCCCAAAAAAATTTATATTAAATCCCAAAATTTCATTTTTAATATAATTTGTACTTCTAATTATTGTTTTTCTTTAAATTATTAAAAAAATGACACCAGTTTATTTTAATATTTGTTGTATATATTACTAAAACTTATTCTGTCCTTCCCAGGAAGACTGAGCCCGTTGGTTATTAAGTGTTAATTAACTAAGTATTGAGCTTTTCATTCCATTTTAAACTAACTTTGTTTAATGATTGACCAGACTCTTGTTATTTGGTCAAACGTTTCAATAATCAACGTGGGTTCGGCAGCTTAACAGATGGAACAGTCTACTTCTTAGTGAATGTTGCCGACTTATGAGATTAGGATGCTTCCTTTCCAATCTCTTTGAGAAGACAAAAATAGAATCAATATAATAAAAAATAGTAAGATCAGGTTTTGTTGTATGCTTCAATACGAAAATGTGCATGAACGTAATTGAACAAGTAATGACATGTGCATGACCTGGTTCGTATCCCTTTTTATTTTAATGAATAATTGGTGGTTTGTACTTTCATGGGGAAAAAAAAATGCTCCAATCTCAACAGCATAAACTACTGCTTTATCAGTAAGGCCTAGGATCAGTTCTACTGTTTTTATCAATAAGGACTAGTATCTGCTCTATTATCTTTAGACCACTAAAATGGAATGTCACCACAGTAAGGTATAAACTGTGTCACTGAATTTTATAGCATCATTGATAATAATCAGATAAAATTTTGTGACTGTTTCCCTGCCTCAACCACCAAAAGAAATGCAATGCCCCCATCCTGGCATAAGATACCATTAATACCTGAAGCCCATGTTGCACTGAATACCTGAAGCTTCCCCATTCCTTGAAGTGTGCTTTTATAGGCAAGAAGAGAATGCCCTATACCTACACCCATGTTCCTTAAGACAGTTGAATCTGTCAAGTCCCTCTGCAGAAAAGAAAAATGAATATAGAAAAACAACAATGATTTCCTAGAGCTAATAACGATTAGACTATAACTGTCACTGAATTATGCTAATAGGTCAATAGATTACGAGGTTATCAAATCAAGATTCAAACCATGAATTGTCAAGCTAATTTTTTAATCTAGAATCATAAGATTCAAAGACAATGAAAAATAACTTGAAATATATCATATAAATGTATAGTATTCAATTCAATGTAATAACTTTAAACTTGAAATAGATAAAGCAACTTAACCATAAGTCTCATACAGCAAAATTACAATTATAAATTTGTTTGTCACACCTCTAATTTGGAAGAATGGAAACAAAGCAATGAAACAGCCAAATAGAATGCATGCACTGAATGAGTGAGTGCCAAATAGAGTAATGAAATAATCAAATAAGATAAGTTCAGTAGTGTTCCTGCAATTCATTTCATTTAACAATTTTAGTTTATATGACTTTTCAATTGCTTTCTTGAGAATTGGTGAAAGAAAAACGAAAAATAATGAATGGTTAAATCATGTGATTTGTATTGACAATATGAAATCATACATTTATTGATTCATTAATGTATTTTAAGATTTAAAATCATTTGGGATTCATCTTATGATACAAATAACTAGCTTGCTAAAATGCTAAATTGTACTATAGATTACAATAGCTTGGGTAACTCTTTCCATAGCATATTATTTGCAGTGTGTACAGAAAATTACCTAAACCAATTTTCAAAAGATATATTAGTAAAATCCTCTTGGCATCATAGTTTAGAATAATAGAAATACCAAAATGACCATAATAAAACAAAATAAAAATCAAACTCAAGGAGGCCTTCCCTGCCAACATGAAATCGGCAACTTCATGCTTAGATGAGACAGTCCTCCATTAGCTACACCTAGATTACGTTCGCTGTTCTCAAAATCAATAGGATTCACTTTGTGAGGCATAGTTGATGACCCAATCTCCCCAGCCTTGGTGGTTGGCATAAAAAGTTTTGTAAATGAAAAGATTATTGTCATTTGTCACTCTCAAAGTATAGCATTATACTCAGGTTTTTGCTACTACATCAGAAAGCTCACCTGCTTAAAGTAACCCAAAGATATATTATTGAACTGGATGAGCAAATGAAAAAGCTTTGCCATGTAGTCATGAGTTTCAATCTGTTAACCAAGTGGAGTTATATAATCAGCAGGATACATTAAGTTACCAACTCAAGTTGGCATCAGATGATCATGAAATGATAGCTCTAACTTAGCTTTGATTTTTTTAGTACTCAAGATATAACTATCAAATATAAGGACTGAACTTAAAAAAAAAAAAAAAAAAAAAACTAGCCTGAGCTTCATTAACAATTGATGAAATGTTCTAAAACAATGTATATGTACACACCAATAGAGATAGCAGAAGTCTAAAAATTTTATATGGTTGCTAAAAACCTCAATATTCATTTTAAAAAATTAAATTGCATAAACTTGAAGAAAACAAAAAAAACAATAAAAAAAAATAAAAAGGTAAAAGCATACCTGGGCAACATAAGGATTAAAAATTAATCCAAGAGATTGTAGAAACTGTTCTGCAATGTGAGGCCACTTAACTTCAGGATATGCAACATGTGCATTGTAATTTCCAACTGCACCAGCAAATTTCCCCAATATCTCGACCTGAGACAGTTCCTTCCTTTCTCTGCTTAATCTTGCAGCAAATATCGCCATTTCTTTTCCCAGGGTAGTTGATGAAGCTGGCTGGTGAATAGTGCAGGAAAATTACAAAGTTCAATCAAGACTGTTTAACAAAGAAGAATAACAACTAATGAAGTGAAAGAACAATAATGCTAATGAATTGCAATAGTGTTTAAAAAGGAACTAAGTAGTATCACTATCTACGACCTTTCATATAACAGGAGTTCAAAAGCCTAAAAACCAATTGTTTGTCACTACAAAGTTAAAGCATTTGCCATAGCCTAATTTTACAGCCCGCAATAATACATTGATTTTTAAATTTTCAACAAATGCACAAATGAACATTCCTGTCCATGAGTGTGAGAAAGCATTGGGACAAGAGCATTATCTTTAGCCATGTCACACAAAGCTTTGATTATTTGATCCATGACAGGAAACATGACAGAATTCATTGTTTCCTTCAGCATCAAGGCATGTGCAAGATTATTTATATCCTCAGATGTGCAAGCAAAGTGGAAAAACTCAAGCACCTACAAAAAGGTTTTAGAATAACACAATCCATCAGAACTCATGATTAAAACAGAAAACAGTGTACAA
Source organism: Glycine max (assembly GCF_000004515.6). Lineage (NCBI taxonomy): Eukaryota > Viridiplantae > Streptophyta > Magnoliopsida > Fabales > Fabaceae > Glycine > Glycine max. The sequence continues at coordinate 38,606,880 of NC_038256.2, read as the reverse complement.
CCGCATAGCACAAAGAAACACATAAAAGTGAATCCCAACCTTAACCACTTCTGCATTGGATTGACACTTTTGTTTCAAGAAGTACTCCACTGCTTTCACATCATCATTTGTGACCCTCTCAATGTTTTTAACCTCCAAGGCATCATCAACACTAAAGTCATCAATCAGGCCTTGCAAAAAAAGATTTAGCACCGTCACTGAAACTGGGAACCTCAACAATTTCAGGAATCCGAGATAGCTGCAGCAAGCATTTAATCTAACAGGAAGCATACACATATATACATCATTAGAGAGCAATACTACCCAAAAGAGAAAGTTCAACACAGAAAACAAAAAAGGGTTCTTCAATCAAAAGGGTCTTAAAAAAGAGGGGAATCAGCAAAAGGGTACCTCAACAAGAACCCGAAAGTATATTAAGCCATATTCACTCAGAAAAGGAGTCAGTTCCTTAACTTTGCTCCAATAACGACCATCCAATGGGGACAGAGCCGTCAAAACAGAGAGCTCAAAATCAGCGGAAGGAGGTCCAAAGGCTAGAGGTGGGTGTGTGGGTGTTGAGAATGGCTTTGCAAGAGCAACCTCTGCGAGAGGAAGAAGGGAAAGAAACATAAGAAAAAGCAAGAGGGTTTGTGTTAAACTTTGAAGGTTGGTTCTGCGGGGGTTGATGCTCCCAAGTTGGGAAGCGTTAGAGAGTGCCGTGAACTCCATGAAAGGCTTTGGAGGAAGAACGCACGAACCCTTTTACGACGAAATCACACTAATTGAACCGCACCTAGTCTCTATTTTTTTGTTTTTAACAAACTCCCAGTCTCTATCTGTTATCTCCTCAACCGATGCAAGAGCGACCACATCGGATAAAATTGTAACCGATGCAGAAGAGTGATAGTCCTTTTAATTTCAAAATTGTTTGTTTTTATTTAGGTCATAATAAGAAAATAATAAATAATGGAAAAGAAAGTCAGATAAAGAGAAAATATTTTATGGAAGATTAGTTTGTTAGGAAGGATGGGAGATAAAAACTTCATTTCTTTCACTATTTTTAACTACAACTTCAACCTATGTTAGAAAAGCAAAATCACCAATGTCATAAAAATAGTTTTCATACTACATTTTTTTACATAAATATTTTTTTATTTTTACATATTTTCGTAAAAGAAATCTCAAGAAAAGAGATCTTATATTCTTAATTCCAAGCAACAAATTAGGGAGATATATTCATAATATATAAAATGAATAATTTGTACAATTAAAATATAATATATATTGCTGTACATTATATTTTAATTTACAAATTATGGTATTGACTATTTTTTATAATACTATATATATATATATATATATATATATATATATATATATATTATTTCATCTTATCTATCTAATGTAATTTATATATTATTACTAAGAAAAGATTTATATAAATTACACTCGATAGACAGGAGAGAGAAAAAGATAAAAAAAGGACTAAGGACAGGAGAGAGCTTATCCTATCGTACTATCTTTTAAGTCAGTTTTTGTTTATGATAAACATTACACTAGACAAACACTGTAAAATAAGCATTATTATATTTTATTTGGCACAACCAATAACGAATTAAAATAAGAGAGTAATTCTGCTATACTATCATATCATTATCAAACGGACTCTTAAGAATTATTTTTCAACATAAGTATTTTTAGAAGAAGAAAAAAATAAAAAATTAATGAGTGCTTTTTAAATTATTTTTCTTAATTTTTTATCTTTTTCGATCTATCAATGTTAGCTTTATTTGTTAATTAAATTTTAAATAAATCCTTAGTAGTTTAAAAAATCTTATATTGCAATATAAATTATTCATATAAATTTAAAATACAATTTATATGTTTAAAAATATTGATTTATTACAAATTTAAATTATATATAATTCTTAAGAATTTTAATTATATAATTCTTTCTGAAACTAAAATTGTTTCAATATTTAACTAGTTAAATATGTAAACCTCAATCACAATGCTCTGCCTCCCAAAATCAGATTGTTCTGTTTGACAAGCATCATGAAATGGTCCAAACTCCCACATCATGAAATACCACCACTCCACAGCCCTATCTTTGCTGCCGCCTCCGGAAGCATATATTATTTTGTATACATGTGTCCAATGAAGATACCTTGCGTGTGTGATGCACTGGCGTACGTTTGTCTGAAGACCAAACTCCATAGTCCATAGATTTTCATTATCCACACCAGCTTTAAATTGACCTTCATACGGCTCTGCACAAACACCATGGCAGCTGCAATATCCCCCATAAAACACTTTCCAGTTTCCACACATTTCCCATCCTTGTATGAGAACTCCCTTGTAAGTTGTAACATCATCAGAAGTGGAACACCACCGCACGGCATGACCCTAACCACAGTAAGGTATAAACTGAGTCACTGTATTCTATAGCATCATTGAAAATAATCAGATAAAATTTTGTGACTGTTTACCTGCCTCGACCACCCAAAAAAATGTAATCCCCCATCCAATCCAGGCATAAGATACCATTAATACCACCAACATAACTACACATACCAAAACCAAATCAGCCCGTCACATACATAAATGATAATCCCCCCCTGCACTCCTTCATACCTATGCGGAATGGTACATTAGCCCCCAAACCCCTGCACAATTATTAGGCAATGACAGATGCACCGTGGAAGTAACAATTGATCGGTATACACCTCCAACATGGGTATAGAGAACGTAAACCTGATGTGTTGCTTACACCCCCATTGCTTACAACAACATACCGAGGCATATGAAACAGTTAAAATAATGAAAGTATGGAACTATTGCCAATAATTTTTACAAAGAATATACTAATTTTATCACAAATAATAAAGATTAAAATGAAAAATTGAGTGTCGAGTTCACAGACACTTTATTTATACTTAAGTTTGATAAATACTCTCAATTTATATGCAATAGAAGAGGGAGTAGAATAAAAAAAATAAAGAAAGAAATTAAATTTAAAAAGGCAAGAATAATAAAATAAACAAAAAGAGAATAAAAGATGATTTCATAATATAATTATGTTGAGGCCTAACATGTCTAACTAACCAGCTTGATGCAATATTAATGTTTTTCTATATTAATTGTTTTCTCAATTTTCACCCATATCTACTTTTATGTTCAATCCTAATCTCTTGTGATGAAGAGCCTAATTTATATATTATTTTTCAAATCTCTTTACAAAAATCTATCCCTAATAATGTAATGTTGAGATGTTTTTTTCAGTTCTTTAGACATTATCATTTCCTAATGTATAATCACTAAAAAAACAAATGCATGGATGATCAAACCACACAATAGAGATGAAGAGTAGAAAAGAGACAATTTCATAAGAGGTTCTACACTTCAGAGATTAATAGAAAAATGGGTTAGATGACTAATAACAAAAAAACGAAGAATGACTAAGAAAGAGGATTTCCCCTAAGGGATAGAATCAGTCTTTGAATAGTTCTAATACTCGATGTGTTTTTTCTTTTTTACTTTCTCCTCCTTATGTAGGCTCCAGGTCACTTAATTTTTACGCTGAATTCGAGCTTTCGCGACTTCACTTTGGACTTTCTACATACTAAGCTTGCAATGCATGCTAAGCCTGGAATGCGAGCTAAGCCTGGAATGCGGACTAAGCCTAGAGTGCGGACTAAGCGAGCTGTCCAATTCTTCTAATTTTTCTTCAATGTCTTTTCTTCTCATTTTTATATCAATTTTTTCTCTAAAGCGCTAGAAATCTTTTTCTTTTGAATTCTGCTAATAAAAAATTATTAATTTTTTTATTGTTTCCTTAAAAATAATAATAAAGTAAAGAAATTATACTCATTTATTAATCAAAATTGACTATGAAATTAACTCATTTCACAGTTATCAAATCAGTCATCCTTAAAGCGATGAAAACGATTATTATCTCACAATAATTTCCCTTCCAACAATTTTTTAGTTGAACTTAATGGCACCATGACAATCTACACAGATCCTAAGATTTTTTGTGATACGTATGGGAAATCCATGAGGTAGAGCTATGAGGCCAAAAGTAAGAGCAATCTTCTCACTGTGGTACCACACTTCTGAAGCCTTTTCTTTTTCTTCTTCTAAATCAAAGAGCGATAGATTGGTATCATGAACATACCCAGCTTTTTTCGTCTCCCCTTTCAGCTTAGCTAGCATTGCCTTAATATCAGAGTTCTTTTCATGAGAACTATCCTTTGCTTGGAAAACATGGACTCTATTCTTTACAGCAACCCAACTATATCCCACATTTTTTTTAATACCGATATCTCTCATTTCTTTCCTGACAATAGTGGCTTCTTCCCATCTGCATTTAGCAATTACAAGCATGAGCAAGAGAGCCATAAACAATGTTGAGTCAAAAGGAAGAGACAGTTTTAGTTTTGGCTAAATATGTTAAAGCAACTGCAGAAAAATGAAACAACAATAACAAAAGCCTTAACCCGCTCAATGCAGCAAATGAAAAGGAAAAAAAATCTTTGACTCTAATTTGGATGTGACAGGTTATGCTACCAAATAAAATGAACAATTCAACTAACTAGTCAAGGCTGTTAAAGAAGGAAAACTTGTTAGCAATGCTTTGAATTATTACCTGCCAGCAGATGCAAGCATGTTAGAAAACACTACATGATTCCCAGAGTCATCAGGATCAAGCTCTTTTCAGCTGCAAATTTTCCCAACTTTGCTTTCCCATGCATCTTAGGAGCCCCGAGTAGAGCTCCCCATACAGATATAGTCGGAAGAATTGGCATTCTTTTAATAAATTCATATGCACGATCTACCAAACCAGATCTCCCAAGAAGGTCCACAACCCACGCATTATGCTCAGCACCCGGTTCAATTCCATATCTCCCTCTCATGGATTCAAATATCCGCAAGCCTCTCTCCACTTCCCCTCCCCTACTACACGCTGACAATACCGAAACTAGTGTCACATAACTCGTGCTATACCACAGCTGCCCAATGCCATCTCCTGAAAGAGACTAAAGCCATGTCAACATCACCCACATGTGCATATCCACCTATCATTCACATCATAGTCAATAAAAGTTAATGCAATAAACATATTAATGACGAGAGACATTAAAAGAATTAAAATTGATAAAAATATTTTTAAAAAAGAATAAAAGTATGTCTCATTAATATCAAAAATAATTTATAAAAATATATAAATTTAATTTTTTGATATTATTAATTATATTAACTAATTTCATTAATCTTGATAAAAAGAAGCGAATAAAGTATGTCTTATGAACAAGCTAGAATGCGTGTGCGTTTTTGCATAATTGGTTGTCTTGTCTTTGTTTTATTCTTAATTATATACATAAAAAATGTTTTGTTAATAAAAATTATATATCTACTTTAACAATTTTTTTTCCAAAGAGATTAATTTCTTATTATTAACAAGAGATACCCTAACCAATAGTTTTTCACGTCAAACCCGCACACGTGGCAATGAACTCCAATAACAAATATTACATGCCTCTCAGTGGTTCATTTTTCTAGTTATCTTATTGATTAGTTTTAAGTTGAGTAGACTATTAATTTGCAGGACAATTTGTTTTAATAAAATTATTTTGCTTATCAAAACTAAAATTAAAAATCACCGAAGAATAACACAAGTAATCTATAACTATACATAAAGGAAATACACCATTTTGGTGATTTTTTTTCCTATTTTATCCTTGGATAACACATTTTGTTTTTAAAATTTATTTGAAGAGGAGCTGCATATGTACAAGGCCACCAAATGAGTAACCCTAATCAGTTTTTATCTCATTTTCTATAGAGTAACTGCCTTATTATCTCTTCATTCCTTTTTCTGGTTGTTTATCCTCTGCCTTGCCTTTTCTTTCTATCTATGAGTGGTCTTTTCTCTTTACAAATTGTCAAATAATACAAAATCTATATATAACTATAATTGTTAATTTTTACTTCTAACAATTGATTGATTGTTCTCTCATTTTTTTTCTTGCTAGTCTATAACTTTCCTATTCCCCTCTTCCTACCTTTATCGTTTTAGATTTCAGCTTCTTATTAACAATGACTTATGTGGACTAGGTAACATGTTGATTGCCTCCATCGTTTCCCATAACATTCAGATCATGATTTCAATAAACTGTTTTCTGTCTCCATCCCTTGACTTGTACAGAAACCCAAAACAGCAGATGAAGACTGCACCTCAGATATGTTACTGGGCATATACAACTGAGAGGAAACTGTGATCCTATTTCCATAGACGTCAGCTCAGATATAGGTGGAATCATCACATTAGAAACCTGAGTGGATGAAATAAGAAGTGACACATTATAAATTAATTTCTCTCATTCAATAAGAAAAAAATAGGACAAAATGTCAAATAAGCAATTACGAAAAACTATGAATTGATATATATTCATAAAAGAAAATAGATTACCATCAATATTAGAGACCCAAAAAATAAAAAATAAAAATAAACATACACATTTTGAGGAAAAAGATAAATTAAATATTAAATAGATAAACTAAAACTAAGACATATATGTCAAAAATTTAATTGAAATGCATATATTATAGACAGACATGTATTAAAAAAATATTAAACTAAAATTAACACACATCTATATATAGTAGGATAAATTTATAATATTTCAAATTTAACATAATAAAAATATAATAGGACAATAAAAATGCAGAGACACATCCACACCGATAATGCATGTGTTTTTTTTTTTTACTACTATACATAAAAGAAACATGAGAGGACATAAAACTATAAAAGACAGAAGAGGTGGATCTGTTTTAAAGAAGAAGAAAAACACAAAATAGGTTATAAATATAATCACCCTGTATACAAAGCATATGGATATATAGAAGCATCAAGCATGCAATTGACGTTGTCCTTATGTATGCAAACAAGAACAATGCCTACAAGTCTATGTAGCCCTTACAAAAGAAGAAAATGCTATTCAAACGGACGTGGAGAGAGTACCCATTCCCGAGGTTACAAAACATGGAAGAAGACAAAAGCACTTTTACCACTTCCAATATATCCTGTTTCACGAGTGTCAGAAAATGACGTAAATAACGTAGCTTTGTTTGATGCGCTGGCATACGGGGTTTACCAGATTGGATTTACCGATGAGTTTGATAATTTAATCAAATTAATTAACTAAACTAGATTGGGTTAGTTTAGTTTATAAAATATCGGAAAGCAAAAAAGCAACACAAATTAAATTTCAACCAAATTGGTTTTCGGATTTATCTTTGACAAATGTTAATTACACCTTCCTTCATTCTTAAATATATCATCTTTCCCTTGTTTTTCAAAATATTTTTTTTTCTCTTAGATATCCTTCTAATTTTAAACTATTCTTCTTAAAGGTTTCTTTCAAAAACCTTATTTACTCGTCCACGACACACCATCCTTTCTCTGCCACGTATGCACTCCTTCATGCATTCCTCCTCCATCACCCAATCAAGAGACAAGACAAGAAGTGTGCCAATCTCTTTTTTAAATAATAAAGGAAGAAAATCATATCTTTTGCGTTTTATTTTAATTTAAATATATATTATAATAAAAATATCTTTAAAATGATTATTTAGTAGTTTTTCATACTTAATTATTAAGAATTGAATTTTTTTTATTTTTGGCTTGTAAATATGAAAAGGAATGATTAAAAGTCAAAAAAATGCAAAAATAACAAATATTTGAAAAAAGATCCCGTCCAAGACGCGATGAGCGTACATAACACGTTCAGTACAGAAATAAGCAATGACGCTAAGCGAGGAAGAGGCGCGCTAAGCGCAAGTACGTAAGCTCAAGTTCACTCCAACAACTATACAAAAAGAATCAAGCCAAGGAGAAAATACACATCGAGTCTCAGAAAACACTCTAATACACACCTAAAACCTCAAAACTCTTCCTTAGGAAATTCTTTCTTCTCTTTCTTCATTTTCTGTCCCCTTTTTCCATCCCTTCTCTTCCATCAATTTCTAAACCCTTTTTTATGTGTAAGGTCCCTTATGACTATGAGAGACTAAAAGATGTATTGTATACTTCATATCTATCAATGCAAACAAGTGTTTTCTTTCCTATTATCCTTTCCTGCTTTTAATTTCATGTATCATTCATCCTTGTATCATCTTTGGGGTTTAGGTGCTCAACAAAGGATAATTCTTAATAGAAATATAAGGAAGATTTTGCATGCATTAGTTTTAAGAATTACTCACTTAACAAAAGATAATTTCTAATAGAACTAAAAGGAATAAGTATCTTAATATAAAATCATTGTTAGATATAGAGTGATTGCATTATGCCCATGTATCAAAGCAAGCATCTAGAAGTAGAACTTCATGCATTTTATCTATTGAATCTTTACAAAGATATTTGAGAGATAAATATGTAAGATAGATTTATCATTGTGAGACATCAGGGACAAATATCCTAATAGATGTGGGTAGGAAAAATTCACCTAATTGATAGAGAAAAATCTCAATTAATACATCTTAGGCAAAATAAGGCATATTAGATCTTAACATTCTCATCTCATTGAATTTCTTATTATTTTCTTTTGTTTTCTATTAATATCTATTATTTAATAATGTTCTTTTACATTCATCTTTTATGCCTCATCTTATTTTTCCTCTTATAAATTAAAAATTATCTAACACAAGTACAAAACAAAGTTCCTGTGAAATTCAATACTTGAACTTCCAAATCTTTACTACTTGAACATTTGGTACACTTTAATAAATATTGACTTAGACAACATAGTAATTACATTTAAGAAGAATAATTGTCTTTTCCAAGAAGAAATTTTCAGAACTATGCTTTACAAAAACAATAAGATGGAAATCATCTTTAAAAAAATATGTTTTAGATGAAAATCAACATAAAATTTAAAGAATGATGAAGATGAGTTGCAAAAATATGACTTAGAAAATAATGAAGATGTGGAAGGTGCATAATTAAGGGTTTAAAGAAAAAGTACATATGGGGTGTAAAATTAGGATTTTATACAGGTATTTGTATAAAAATGGTATTTGGTAATAAAAAATAGAGATATACTTATTGATCGATTTAGATTTGATTTTATCTTAAATCTAAACCAATTCAACCCATGAGAACCTATAAATTGTGGTTGTGAGAAAATGAATTAATTAAGAAAATAATAGGATTATTATTATTATTATTATTATTATTATTATTATTATTATTATTATTATTATTATTATTATTATTATTATTATTATATATACTCTCTTTTTTTACATCCTATTTTTATAAAAAAAAATATTTATCTCTTCTTTTCTCATTATATAACTTATTATTTTTCTTTATACTTTTTTTTTTCTCTTGCTATCTATCTCTTCTCTCCATCCCAATTAATCTCACAATGGAATTGACCTTTAGAATTTTTCTAAGTAATAAGTCTTGGTGACCATAACACAAGAGGCCAAACCAAAAAGCGAGTTCCATATATGTATAACTTATAATGCATCTATTATCAATGTTAACAACTACTTTTAGTGCATTTAGTTGAGAATTTATGAAAAATAATTTTAAATCATTAATATTAGAATAGTAATTAAACATATTTATATTCCATTTTTAACAAATGTTTAAAAATACTTGTTAATATAACTCATCATATAATTATGAATAAAAAATATTTGTATTACCGAATAATTTTAAGATCCATATATATATATATATATATATATATATATATATATATATATATATAAAGATATTATTTTATATAAGTTTATAATTCCATAATTCGAGATTTGTCGTTTTGTCTTTCCAACTGGCTATCTTTTTACTTACTCTAATATTCATATCTTGTGTTTACGAAATGAGGCTTTGAAGTTTGAACAGAGTAGGTGAAAGGATCCACTTCAGACATTTCTTATCTGCAGAATATTTGATGGCAATGGATTCAGATGAGCCAATCTAGCCTGATTACCCTCAATTGGACTCTATTTCTAACTTGTCCTCTACATTCACATTATTTTCAATTATAGGAGGGGTCGCGGTGTCAAATCCTGTCCAGACTTAAATTTAGGTGCTTTTTTTTTTTAGTTGTGTTACTTTTATTTTATAGAATAACTTATACAATAAAACTTTTTGTATATAGTATTTACTCAATTTTCTATTTCTTTTATTTACTCTCTTTCTCTCTTAATTAAAAAATTTAGAGTATTATATATATAAGTTGTTTTACAAATAACATTAATTTCTTTCTTTCTTTTTTAAACAAGATAATAATAGAACATGCTTACGACATTTTTATGATTGAACCATTGATGTGCTGGTTTCATCTTTGGTCAATAGAGGATCTAATTAAATCTAAAGTCACTTTCAATAAGATATGTTGCTTAGGGTGCTATCAGCTTGTATCTAAACTACCCCATGAGATTGATTACCTCTGTTTCATAATTGATGGTATGGAACAGAAGATAAACATTTCATTAAATCCAACTTCTCAATCATGAATCCTGAAACCAATAGTAGATTTTTTTATTTTCTTATAAGGTTAACAAAGAAACATTTGTACGTTAAAGGAATAATACACGTATTGACGTATATGTAATCTTAAAAAAATCATTTATGGATAGAAATTAAATGAAATGTTCATTCTCTTTCTTTACCAGAGAAAGAGATATATAATATTTGTACAAAAAAAAACGATATATATTGTAGGCTTTTAGTAGTGTTGAAGGTATAAGTAAAGTTTATAAGTATTAGGATCAAATGGAATGAAAGAGAGCATGATATTGAGGTTATTTTTGAATGACAATCGAAAATAATATAAATTGATTTGGTTTGATGATAAATCAAGAAAGTAAGACTTAGAAGATTAAAATTATCTTTGAAGATAAATTATTGAAGTTATAAGCTCTTTAAAAAAGGTACAGAAAAGATCATCGAAGATATGTTGTTTCGATCAAGTACACAAAGATAATTATCAAAACGATAGAAAGTGAAAAGATACATATGTGAATGTTATAAATAGTTAGTTTGAATAAGTTGTACAATTATATGAATTTTATAAATTGATCATTAAGTCAAATTAAACTATAAATAAGCATAATGGTGATAATTTTTCCTTAGTTACAAAAATCACACAAAAATCTTTATATCAACACGTTGTATAAAAAAAAATAACTACCGATTATCAAGACAAAAGTGTATGTTTGAACCCATACTCTTATGCAATCTATAATTTCTATCATTTATTTTCTTTGATCAATTTATATTTCTTGTAATTCTCTTCTTCTACATTTCTTCTCCAAACTCTATATTTCTTTCAATTTTCATTTTTTTCTCTAAACTCATACTTATTTACTTGTTCTTTACTTTTTATGTTATCTTAGTATTTCAATTCAATTTACATTTCGACATAGCTTCACTTTCCTGTCATTCTATCTTTATTTGCATTTGCATTTGATTTACTTGCAAAATATTTTACTTTACAAATCTTTTCATCTATTTATATTATAATTTTACTTTCTAATTGAATTTGATTATATTATTTTTTTCAAAAAGAATCTTTATTATTGAAAAACTACAAACCTAATAGAAAACTACTTTAGTCATATTGATAAAAAAAAAACGTATTTTCAATCTATAACATATTAATCTATTGATTATTGAAAATCATTTATGCTATAAGTTATAATTATCAAAATAATTATTTTTGATAACAATGCAATATGATTATATAATAAAATAAGTTATTTGTGATGGATAAGAATTAAGTGTGAAAACAATAACAAATTATATTTTGATTACTTAATCAAATTTCCATCATAAATAAATACTTAATAAAAAAAGAACATATATTCTTTCATTTCCATTCTTCTAATTGAAAAGAAAGAAACGATCTTTGATTATTCAATATTTAATTAAACCACATGTATGGATCATTGTCATTTTACTGTTATAGATTTTCTTTTAAAATTAATATTTTCTATTATGCACTGCCGCGCATGCCCATGATTAAAATATGTAAAGTTTTTATTGAAAAAGAAAATATTTGTTATATTAAAATGTAAAAGGATTCATTATATTTTTAAAAGTAATTTAAAATATTCAATATAATGCATTTATTACTTCCTAACAAAACAGAAAACATGTATATGATACCCTGCTCCTGTTCTTATTTTATGTGTTGAAACATAATTAAGCACAAGAATCTTACATGTTTAGGCTTTTCTAGAGCACTCCATATCATTAGTTTGTAGTATATTGTTTAACTACAACTGTTTCTAATATTAATTAAATCACTGGCGATCTTTACCACGTAGGGCTATAAACTCCTCTCTACCCCCACTCTAACTTAATAAATGGCATATAAACTTCTTGTGCAAATGAACATGGCATATAATAATAGTGCATGTACTTAAAGACAAATAGTCCGGTATATAAACTTACCTAAACCAACTACTTTTAATCCGTAATAATTAAAATTACTTAATTAATTATAAAACGATAAGAGCATCTTGTTGAAGCTCTGTCTTTGGATTCTCTTTGTTTGTCCCCAAGTTTCCCCTGCAGGGGGGGCATTAAACAAATAGTAAATTATTAAGCGGAGTAAACACAAATGTCTCTATTCTAATGCCATCTAAACGTTTTTTTTATGCCCAAATGCGAATTTTGAGTTCTTCAACGCTAACTCTAGACTCCGGCTAAACATTTTCTAGATCAACTGGGGATTTGAACCTGACAATAGCCACCACTGGACCTTGTGGATTTTCGTTTTAATTTGAAGCTACCTTTCAACACGCTTCATTTTTACCATTTTCTAGACCTTGTGGAGTATTTGCTAGTTAGTACTGTGTTTTTTTTTTTTTTTTTGAGAATGCTAGTTAGTACCTTTAAAATGAATCTAATTGGCAAAAGCAAAATGACAGAAATAAACAAAATAATAAGTCATCATTCTCGAACTCTTTTAAGTGCTCTGAAGTTTATTCTTTAATTTTAAGCATGGCACATAATAACCAAAAAAGTGATGTACAGTAGCAAAATAACTTAACGAATGCTAGATGTCATAATTGTTATATAACACTTCACTCAAGAATATTTAGGCACAAATTATTTTTAATTTTGGAATTTTTCTGAAGAAGGGAAATTCACTTTAAGGGTGTGATTGCTTTGAAAAAAAATGAAGGAAAGGAAAGAAAAAAGAGAGTAGAAAAAGATGATTTTTATACTGTTTGACAAGAAAAAAATAAGAAAAGAAAACATATATGTATATAAAATGACATAAATATCTTAAATAAAAATAAGATGCGTAAGTAAATAGGGTTTAGTATATTATTTTTTAATCATTGCCTTTAAGATAATAATTAGTAGTAAAATCGTTCTTTTAATATTTTTTTTTCACTTTATTCTTTTATGCAGTATTTTAAGATACAACTGTTTAGCATTTGCAATTTTTAAATTCATCTATTTTGTTAATGACAGTTTTCCTACTATTTAACATATGTCTTATATAACATTATCAAATTCAAGAGTTTACATAAATTTATGAGAGTTTCATAAACTCTACTTGGTGAATTCAACGTAGACTTGAGTCTATTTTATATAAAAATAATAATAAAATATCTATAAATAACATACCAATTAAATATTTTAATAATATAATAAAGTAAAATAATAAATTATAAATTTCACAGTATTTAAATAACCAAATCTAGTAATAGATCATTATTAAATAATAACTTGTAAATGTTATAGTAGTTATAAATTATTTCTATCAAGATTTGATGTTATTAGAGAACAAAAATTTGATGTTATTAAAGGAAATAATTTTTTTATTCGAGAACAACACACTAAAGGTATGTTGAACACTAAACAAATATAAAACAACTCAAAATGACTTACATTTTGATCTAATTTTTTTAACTTACTAACTCATTCATTTAGTGGTAATTTCGGTGGTTTAATTATGGTCTCGCATAAAAAATTTAAATATATTTAAACAACCAAATGTTAATTGATACCTAATGAGATAATGAAAAAAGAGAAAGAAAGAAAAATGATAGGTGATATATTGTTGACGGAGTCGAACCCACGTTTTCTACCAACAAGGGAAACTCAGGAACTCAACATTGTAGTGTGTATGTAATAGAGACATTGAAAGCTGGATAAGTGGAATGAAAATGCACAGCAGACGACACCTGTGAGTTTGGTACATTAAATTCACTAAACTGTTTGTTTCTTTTGGCTGTTATTCGCTAAGCAATTTTATCAAGATAGCTTCATGATTATTGGCAAAATGCGAAAGAACCTTATCTAGCCATGTTTTTTTTGTTGTCACTTGTCAGGTTTACTCTCTCCCTCGTCCTTGATTGGTTTTTGTACTTGTTTCTGCTTTTGATAGGTGCATTATTTTCATGGGGTAAAAAAAGCTGAAATGAAGGGGGAAAAGGAAGTCCTGCCACCTGCAACATCAACTGCACCTCCCAACATAATTAATCCCAATATTCCTTTTCATCCTTATATGGTCCCAATTTCCTTTTATCAACGATCAATCCCCACTTAAAATTTGAGGTCTATCATTGTCTCTACAAACTAAAATGAGATCTTATAGCCTTAAGCTCAATGTCCAAACTATCCAAACTCATTTCAGTTCACTTTGCTGTAGAGAGCAGTATTTCTTTTTTAATTTATTGAGTTAATTATGAAATGAATATTTCTGGAGAGACAAATTAAAGGCCACCCCACCATTGTACCTTACTACATCACAAGAAAACCAAGGTGCTCGTGAGTTTGTGTGCAGAACATCCCTCTCCTACCACAGCTACTTAATTATACCATTAAGGACCACACACACAGCAACAGCAACAACAAACACAAGGACAATAAACGAACCCTGCTTGTCTCCCACTATCCCCATCACCGACGTCACACAATAATTCCAACAAATTACAGCAAGCTTTTTTTTTTCTTTAAAAAAAAATTTAGATAAAGAGAACCCAGAGAGAGTAGTTGTATTTTAGTTATTTTACATGACAAAGTAGGAACAAAAAGCAGCAGCACTATTACGGGTACTCTATATTATAATGAAACGGCATTCATCCCTCCTTGGTTTCGCTAACTTTGTCTTTTTGATCATCAAAATACAAACGCCACCCTGCTCCCACTATTACCAAAGTTACAAAAATAATCCCAACAAAGCGGATCATACAACCCCAAATATATTTTTTTGAATCACGTATCACTTAGTGGAGAGCCAATGACAAACTTTTAGATTCATTTAAGGGATTGATCTCTTTCAACAGATTTTTTTTTCATACATACAGACTAATAATTGAATCTGATGATATGCTTAAGAAACAAGATTATCTGTGATATGTAATAACACCATGTTGGTACCACAGATATCTTCTTTTATCTCGTAAGAAAATAAAATGACTTGAAACGAACCTCGTGTTAATAAGTTAATGTTGTTGTTTTTTACAGCAACCTTCCGGAGAGACTACGGTGGCGTCGGTGGTGGTTGTGGTTGTGCGTCAGACACGGGGCGGAGGACAATAGTTGGAGGACGAGGTCGGTGAATGCGCGAAGGATGAACTTGTGAGTGTGTGTAGGGTTGAGAGCGAGGTAGCAAAGGAGAAGTTCGTGGAGATATTCGGAGTCTTTAGTGATGTCCAAGACTTGGCGAGAACGGATCATTTCCTGCATTGAGCGGAGGAAATCAACGTAGGGGTTGAGGGAGTACTTGGGGACTCTGACGCCGCCACCGGTGGGGATCATGAAGGTGCGCGTGTCGGGGGACTCGACGATGGAGTTGGAGGTGCCCGGGGAGGAGAAGAAGAAGCGCTGCGAGGCGAAGATGGAGGCGAAGTCTGGCTCAGTGGAGGAGCCGGAGGAGGTGGTGGTGGTGGTGTCGGTGAAGGGGAAGATTGTGGAGTTGTCGGAAGAAGAGGGTGGTGGGGTGTGATCGCTGTGGTGAGGTTGGCAGAGAATGGTGGGGTATTTGAGCTTCAAGAAACAGAGGTGGAGGTGTTTGGAGAAAAGGCTGGGCATCTTTGCACAATGAAAAATCAAAGGGAGAGACAAAACAATGAGAGAGACTTTGTTTCTGTGTGCCTTATATAAACTACTACAATTGTGTTTGGTGGCTCTTTGGAATGAGTAATCATGTATGGCCACATGCTACAGTGTAAATAACTAAATATTTATCAACTTTTTTATTTTTCATTACATGAGAAAAATAATGTTACTTGCTCATAATATTTTTTTTATAGCTCACTTGTTTTCTTTGCAGAATGAGAGAGAATTTATTTTTTCATTACATTTATCAACATTTTTATATCACAAGCAAACATGTAAATTAATTAACATAAAATTATTTTAATTAAATTAAATTTTCAAATTTAAATCTTTTATAAAAAATACATGTCATCTAAAAAAATACACCGATCTCATTGTAAATTTTTAACTTTAATAATAATTATCTCAAAAATTATATCAATACGATTTATTATTAATTCACAGTGTAAATTTCTTTTACGGCATAAAGCTTAATAAACTCTTATTACATTACGTCATTAGGTATATTATACTTTTTTTTTTTTTTATCTCTTTATCTCTTCGCGCGGGAGTAAATGAACTAAACTTGAGTCTATGGGATAGATATCAGTTAGTCAGATAGGTAAATAACTAACTTAATTTAATTCAATGTGGCAATGACATAAATATTACCACCAAGCAATGACTAAGTGAATATATATATCAATGAGAAACATTAAACAGAAGACTAAGGTCTAACAAAGGAGACCCCAAAGGCATCAGTTTACCACCAAGCTGCTGCTAGCAATGAGTTAATGAATATAAATATATTAAAAGAAAAAATAAATACTATATTCTTTTTTATAAATAAATAAATATATATATATATATATATATATATATATATATATATATATATATATATATTTGACCGAGAGTTGACCCAGACTATTGGGACATGATTTGGAACATTAGTAAGACATTTTTTTTTCAGACAGGATAATATGGATTTAAATAATACTTAGGATTGAGTTTGATAATTGAGATATAGGATAGGTCGTAAACACCATTATTCCTTTAATACTACTATTTAGAGCGAGCAAAAGACAGTTAGGATAAATTTACTCTAGTTTTTATCAAATTCAAAATTCCGATCTTCATTTAAATCTAATCCCAATTCCATCAATACTCAAAATATGTTAAAGTATCGAGATAAAATTGGATTAACTCGATTTTTTTACCGCAAAATACTATCTTAACATTATGCATAGTTGAGTTTTAGAAGAAAGAAGCATAAATCTTAAATTAAGATATATTTTCTAATAGATATTTTAAAATAAAAAATTTCATGTTTATGTTATACAAAATATTAATATTATTAAATAAAAAACTTTTATTATTAATACATAATTATTCAAAGAACTTATATTTTTTTTAGAGAATTTTAGACACCAAACAAGATTGGGACTACTCAAAGCACAACCTGAGCCATCCTAAAAAATGTATTAGGTCTATTTTCAAAACGTGAATTTGTCCAAATCAACTTTGGACGGAGCTGAGCTAGCAAACCAAGTTAGGTCATGCTCACCCCTAACACTACTTCAATCTGTAACATATATCATGATTTTGATATAGATGATTCTTTGTTAGAATCTCTAATTTTCAATTTATTATTTTGATGAATGAAAAATGTTAGGAACATAATTTTTAATACATTCTCTATTATTAGTTAAAATTTATAAAAAAATTATAATGTTCTGTGAGTCTCAATTCATAATTAATAGTCTCATTTATGATTTTATAGTTTAATTTTTAAAAAATTAATTAATAATAAATGATATATTTAAAGAAATATGCTAAAAATGTGTTAATAGTAGTGCTTCTATTTTTTTATGCTAGTATTTTAACTCGTAGGAAAAAAAACTAGTATTTTACCTCTTAACATTTTTGTAATTAATTTATATATAAATATTAGTAGTCGCTTGATGTTGATAGTAAAGAGCTATCATTGTATGTGATAGATTGAGGACAAGACACGAGTTAAAGTTAGAAGAGGTTTGTGTGGGAAATAAGAGGTCTAACGTTAATTTTCACAGCTTTTGGAGTTCACGGGTTTTCCAATAGTCTTTTAAGGGTAGGGAGCAATTCATAACTTCATTTCAGTGCCAACAACAAAATGTCTTCGTAAACCTCATGTCCCTTCGATCAAGGTAAAGTGCATTCATCATGAGCGTTAAATCACAGCCTGATGCTATTTTAGATAATTTTTTAATACACATTTTAATATAGGAATTAGATTAACATAAAATTATAAAACAAATTGTAAAACTAGTATATGATTGTTCTTTCATACATGGGGGAATCCCTACACAGGACTCGTACACATGGGTGGTCCCAATAGAGGAGTCAGACCAATTCTTGTTCCAGGATTGGCTTGAACATTTTTTTTAAAAATATATTTTTTTCTCACAAGTTTATTTGGATTGATTTTTTTTTTTTTATGTTTGATATTATTATTTCCAAAGTAATTTTATTAAAAATAATTTTATCTGAATAGTACAAAGTAAATACTATTAAATTATAAAGAAATACATTATTGCATATTATAAAGACTATTGTATTTTTTTAATTAAAGAAGAATATTACAACTTACAAGTTCAGATTGTATATAAGTATAATTTATATTTAATGTACGGATGCCATTATATCATT
Source organism: Glycine max (assembly GCF_000004515.6). Taxonomy (NCBI): domain Eukaryota; kingdom Viridiplantae; phylum Streptophyta; class Magnoliopsida; order Fabales; family Fabaceae; genus Glycine; species Glycine max. The sequence goes on along the minus strand of NC_038256.2, from coordinate 38,588,126 downwards.
TTTTGTTGTTGTGGATATTATATCATTATACATGGGAAATAGTCAGCTCTTAAGGGATATAAAGTATAAATTCACAAGCCAAAAAAAGGGGGTGAGGGGACGATATTTACTGGAAGAGCAAGTCCGCACTTTCAGAATTGATTAAATTCTAAAAAAGTAAGAAAATCTGTGATCGTTGATGTATGCAAAGATATAATTTTTCAATTAAGTGGTAGGTGTTTTTAAAATTCTCTAATATGTCTCTGTATTCAAGGAATTTGGTAGCTTAAATTGTTGGTTTTGTAATGCTCGTGTTGAATCTAGCTAGATAGTTGAAAAGAAGAAGGAAGATCAAAATTGGAGTGAAATGCAAACGACATGATGAATCGAAACACAAACTGAATAAATAATGAGAGTCACCGCTATATTTTATTAAGAAAAAACATATAGAATTTTTCTAAAGAGAAGTCCCGAACCTAGATGTGCAATGAGGAGTCACTTACACAAAAAGGAAAGTATCATGAACATTTTACAACTACCTTAAAAAAAATCTAACATCTTCCGTTTATTCTACAACAATTACCTTTAATTTAATGTGTGAATAATCATTGTCTTATCCTCTTGTTTATTAAGCTTTTAAAAAATTATTTATTTATGAGTTTTAAGGAAGGGTTATTAATTCATTGTTGTCATACAACATAACTTTTTTTTTTTTGGTTTATATTTGAACCTAGAAGGAATAGTCATTCCCTAATTTTTTATTTTTTTATTTTGCAATGGCACAGCAAGATTAGAACATTGTACATAGTACTCAAACTCCACCAAGAGTCGACCCCTGCATTATTTCCTATTTGATTGAATGGTGTGAGCCTGTCCCATGACCAGACAATTTTAGTGGGCTTCATTGACCAACCATGCAGGCTTCTATTTGACCTCTCGTTTTTGTGAATTTACTATTTTTTTTACCTCTTATCTTCATTAAATATTATTCATTCAACATCTTTTTATAACATTTTTTTATAATAATATTTTTTATTTTTCTTTATTATGTCAATTATCTTATATGTTTTTCTCTATCTCTCTTTGTGATAGAGAGAAAAAAATTATAAATACAATTTTATCATATAGTATTATTATATATGCATGGCATGCAAAGAGAGAGTGGGATTCTGGGCGACAAAGTTGCCCCCCACACTTAAAACTTGTTAATGAGACTCTCTGTCATCTGCAGCTAGCTGTCCCATGTGAGTATGACTCTCCTTCCTTCCTCCTCTAATGGAATCACGTCCTCTAATGGAATCACGTGAATGCATCATCTTCTTTGTCCTTCTCATTTCCCGTTTCTTGCTATATATGCTACCAACTTATAAAGAGAGGGTCCGCAATATGCTGTGATTTTTGTGGCCTCATTTCTATTTAATTTGTCAGTTTCAATTCTTATTTTTGGGGGGCATATGTGTTCTTAACCGCTGGATGTGACAATGATTTCATCACCAATATAGTGCACATAGGCTTCTCAATATTTTCTCGATCTAACCCTGCCCAGAAATTTACACCAACAGATTGTATGCAATGAATTTTAGAATATAGGTTTGGTTTGAACTTAATTCAAACTTATAAAATCGAGATTGACTTGTAAGGTTTGTATTGCACTTATACTATTTGTGGCCAAAGTAAGACTTAGATTTTTCCTAATAATGAATTTGAGCCATTAAACTTTAAAAATAATTGATGTTCATGTTAGTGATTCTTGGATTGTTATGAAGAGATTTATCGTTAAAATGAGAGTACAATTCCCTACTGACTGCAAAGTGCAAACGGACGAGGTACTGTGGAAAGTAGTTTGCTTGGTAGTTATCAGCGCTTTAATCTGGTAAAGGTCAGAACAAAGCCATGATAATATTGACCGGACTCACCGGAGATATAGAATGAGCAGGCCAATCAGATTTTGTTTCACTTCGAGGCCCACTCCCCTCCGACAGCTAGGTCCATTGTACCAAAGTTTGTTTTTTCTTTAATTATATAAATAATCATACCAATATTGTTATTTCCAGAATTAAAAAAACGTAACAATCCAATTGTTGTTTCGTTTTAGTAAAATGAATGATTACTGAGATATCTCTATCCTATCATAAACAAACACAACTATAATATCTTATAGAATGCTGTTTTTTTGGCTATCCTATAACAATTGCAGTATATATTATCCCCAAACAATACATACAACTACAAATACAGTTTTCTAAAGAATAAAATATTATGACTAAAGGAAAAGGGTACGTAATAAATCCTCTTGACAAGCATTTTGGGATCTAGAATGGTTGCAAACAAGAAATTACAAGATTGGAGCACATATTATTAACTGATAACCACAGAAATGCATATAGCGCATAGTATACATACATCACCTTAAGTAGAGTCCTTAAAACCAGTAATTAATATAACTCACAAAGAGTACAAGAAAGAAAAACAAGATGTTGCACCACTTACACTTATTAATACACTATAGACTATAACACATCAACACCACACATCATGAAACAAAAGTATGATTATCAAGACACATAACATGACTCGTTACTTAACATTTTCATTGAGCCTAGCAGCAGCCGCAACAGAAGCGGCTACGCCACCGGGAGTGGCGGTGGCATCAGGGTTGTTCCTCACCTCAGCACACGCTACACCTTCAGCATCTTGCAGTGTGGCGGCCTTGTCCGCGGGCAACTTGGCTGTGGCTCCGGCCAAAATGTCGGCGAGCTTGACCTTGTCCTGGTCAAGCTTGCAGTCAGCATTATAAGCAGCAGCTGATTGAGCCATAGCCGCAAGTCCACCCGGCGTTATAACGTTACTTCCCGTTGCTCTCACCTCCGCCGCCTGAATCGCGGAGGCGTCACTCTGATCCACCGCTTTCTGACCCACAGTCTGTGCCGTCGCCTCCAATGCCTCTCCTATTGTTATGGCATTCTCCTTAATTGCACTGCTTCGCCCTGCCTCAACCGGAGTTGCCTCCACATACTGCTCCACAACCTTCAAATATAAAACAAGGTCTAACATTACTTAAACACAATTTGATTCAATCATAAACCCTTTTAGAATTTATCTTCATATAACTTTTTATTATTTTATAAAATATATCTATTGGAGTAAAAGCCTACAGGTAGAAATGAAAGAGTCGAATAATATGGAAGTGAAAAAAAAGTCACGTAAAACTGAGTCTTAATGTTTTAAAGAAGTGAAGTAATCAATCATCTTACAAAATTATAAAAGAAAAAAAAAAGAACCTGGCCACCAACAGCCTCGGTTATAATGCGTCTTCCAGGGACTTTAGTTTCTGTGACTGTGACGCCACGGTCGCCGGTAACGTCGGTGACGTCCCGGTGACCGACAAGGCCAGCCTGTTCATTCCTGGTGGCGGCAGATTGCATGACGGAAGCTGCTCCGCCGGGTTGGGTTTGTCCGAGCACTCGAGTTTCCGCGCTTTGCATCATGGCAGCATCTTCCGGTGCGACGGGCTTCTGTGCAAGGTCGCCGGAGACGACAAAAACGTCGCCGTATTTGATGGGGTTTTGGCCTTTGGGACGCCGTGGCTGCTCCTGACTCATCTTCTCCGCTTGGTATTCAGCCGCTGAATTACTTTTAGAAAATTAAAGGTGTTGAAGTTAGCTTTACTGTTTTGGTTTTGTATTGAAGTTGGGTGTAGCTTGCTGAAAAGCTGGTATAAATAACTTGTAATGGAGGTGGGAAGAGAGAATACGTGGCCAAACGTTACACTTGGCAACAATATCAGTGGTAGAATGGGAACGTGTCATGCTCATTTGAAAACCATCTAGCTTCTTTTGCTTCTTTTTGCATTTTATTTTAGAAAAGTAGATGCAGTATGAACATATTATTACGATGCCAATTTTTTTTTTTAATTGTGTGACTTGTTTTCAAATTAATATATTAAACGTAAATTAGTTTTCCTATTCGATTCCAAGAGAATTATCTTCCGTTAAGATCCACTGATCTTGGGAAAAAACGTAAATTATTTTATATAAAACTATTAATAAATATATATTTATTAATTAAAAATATAAAATCACAAATTTTTGTCTCGTATATAATTGGCGGTGGATGGTGGCAATTGCAATATAATTTGGGTATTCGAGATATTTCTATACCTTCATAGAAATAATAAGAAGAAACCAAATTGCTGTCCCATTTTCCTTTACTGTAGCATATTCCAACATTTTCGGTTCTGCACTGAGGTTCACATCAGAATCATATGTATCACCAAAATATATTAAATTAAGCGCAAAATACTTTCTAACCAATGCATGTATGTTTGCATTTAGATTTATACAAGCTAGACGAAAGGTCTTACAATCGGTTTTAAATTGATTAGGGCAATGAAATTCTTACATTATATATATATATATATATATATATATATATATTACATTCACTTATATCATTTTGGCACAGTCTACCAAAACAAGAGTGAAAGAAAGTAAAGTATGCAGGTTTAAATTAAACGATTTTTGAGCTCTTGTACGGTTCTAATTGATCACTTAATTTTACATATTTTTTTAAATAACTATAACTACACATAAACAAATTAAAAGTGTGTTTATCCAACTTTTTTTTTCCTTAAAAGGGGAAGTTGGATCAAATACTTTTTAAAAAAAAACAAGTAACCGATTTTCATTGAATAAAAAAATAAAAAAGTAGATTTTAAATGATTTTTTTTACCAAAGATTAAATGATTTAGTAGGGAGAACTTCTTTTATAGTTCACGCGGAGTTTATTTACGCGATTCTATTATTGAATCTCGCCGCGGCCGTAAATGCCTTTTTATTTTTATTTTTCAAGGTTTTCCAATTTTACAACTTCACCGATTTTTCCATTAAATAATGCTCCCAAGTTTTAGTTTATTTTAAAGGCTTAATTATATTTATAGTTACTCAAATTTAAAGGTGTCTTTTTTATCCCTCAACTTAAATTTATATTTTTAGTTCTTAAAATTTATAAAATATTATATTTAGTCTATGATAATTGATTTTTGATGATTTTCATGTGTAATTTGTAATAACTTTTAAATGTAAGAGACTAAAATAATATTTCAAGAATCGATAGAATAAAAAAGACAGACTTAATTAGAAGAATTAAAAATATATTTAAATTTATTTTAAATTATAATTATTTATTGCGAGGTCTTAATTTTTTTATATGATTTACTTTAAAAATAAAAATCTTAACTACTTTTAATTTTTTAAAACTTCATTATGTGAAATAAAATAACATTACTAAAATACGTAAATAGTATATTTAAATAAAAGTTTGGTACTTGAAAATATTTATATTTTTATTATTTAAATTTAGTTTATATTTCATATATATTTTTAATTTTGGTTTGTAGTTAAGTTTTTGAATTCTCAAATACAACAATATATTTGTTAAATACAAATATATTATCACCAGTTTTGAATGATTATGACAATTTTCCTTTTATCTCAAAAAAGTTTCCTAAATTTTTATTTTAAGATACTTGGTACATGTAATGTAGTTTACTCTACACCTTCCCGAGTCCTCGTTATAATCATTGTGCACAACTAGACCATGTATATGCTCCGTATTAACGAGTGCTTTCAAGATCTCACCATAACTTCATAAAACCTACATTACATGTAGATTATTTTATATTATAAAGTGTATATTATAAATCATACACTACTACCCAATAAAAAATGTAAAAATCTTTACGAGCTAAATTATAAGCTTAACTTCTCATTATATTAATACATCGTGTAACACCTTTTCTCATTGTATATATATAGGAAATGACTAAAATTAAAATTTATTTTAGTACGTACTAACAGAATTAATAAACTTTTATTCTTAATTACTTGTATTTCTTAATAAATTTTTATTCTTAATTACTTGTATTTTTTCATGGATCTTGTATCACAAAAATAAAGTTAATTACTATCACGTATTTCAAATGGCCAAATGAAAGTTACTATCACGAATTTATTTCAAACGGCTAAATGAACTTCCATTACCCTCAATGTTACATATACTAATCTCTTTGCTGAATCAAGAAAAATAAACTTTGACTCCATTGTGATGTCTAAAGAAACACAATAAAATGCTAGTTAAGTGTTTAAAAAAGATTGAACGTACAAAAATAATTTCTCTTTTTCAAAGAATAAAATATTGTGATTAAAGGAATAAATTCTCAGCACAACACAAGCATGCATTTTGGGATCTCGAAAGAATGCAAAGAATAAATTATTCATGATCGGAACACAAAATTAACTGATAACCACATAAATCCATAACATATTATACATCATCTTAGAGACCTTAAAAGTTAAAACCAGACCAAGTAATATATCTCACAAATATTCCATAAAGAAACGTATGATCCTGAACCACTTGAACCCAATAGACTACAACACTCCTTACATATACTCCTGACACAAGAAACACAAAACAAAAAGACAAGTATCACTAATTTATGAGCATATATAGTACATCACATGTTACTTAACATTTTCGTTGAGCCTAGCAGCTGCCGCCACAGAAGCGGCTACGCCATCGGGAGTGGCAGTGACATCCGGCTTGTTACTCACCTCAGCACTCGCCATACTCAATGGGGATCGACGCCTTAGCTGCTCCTGACTCATCTTCGTATTCTGTTGCTGAATTGCGTTTTGAAAGGTGTCGATATCTTCAGTGTTTTGGCTTTGTATTCTTGTTACACTTGGCAACAAGATCAGTGGTAGCATTGGGACGTGTCATGCTCATTTCACTACCATCTTGCGTCTTTTTGCAAAGTAATGTACTAGTATTTGGTTTTAGAAAAATAAATGCACTCTTTACATATTATTAATGACAATTATATATTCTGATTCGTGTGACTTCTTTTCAAATTAAGAATAAATTAACTAAATGATTAGGTATATTCAACTTAAAGTTAAATCTTTAAGTATTATTTGAGTTTGATTAATCGAACTTTAAATTAGTCAAAAGTTGATTTCTTTTAATAAATAAAAAAATTAAGAAAAAAAAGTTAAACATGAATTAGAAATTTTAAATATATTCCCTCCAATTATATATTACTCTTCTTACTTAATTGGTCCTTACATCAATCCCTTAAAAATTCAAATTTTCTTACGATTCTCAAGGTTTTTTATCCTTGGAAAAGTGTTCATGCAAATCCTATATGTCATTAGACCAAGGTAATTGTGACCAAGGTAATAAGATGTGACCAAGGTAATTGTGGTGAGATTCTTTGATTCTGCCAACCGCAGTCACCTAAGGCTACCAATTCTGCAACTGCAATCACCAAAGGTGACATCTTAAAACTTTGTAAATAATTTTCTCATTAGTAAGGTTCTTTCTCGATGAAGCAAGATGATTAATTATGTGAGTAAAGTGTTTTTGCATATCTCGTTTACTCCCATTAGATTTCATAAAAGAGTTCGTAATCATAAGATTATTCAATCTAGCTCTTTTGACTTCACTAGCACTCTCATGGGCGACTTGTGAAGCATCCTTCTTTTTTAGCAGTCTAATAATTTGAAATTCTAAAAAATTAATGCATAAAGTTATAATGTTTTTATAGCTTACAATTTGTATTGGGCCTTTTCTTATCATCATCAGTCCAATTACTTTTAGGCTTTTCCTTTTGTCCACCATTTTGGTATGAATGGATATAAAAGTTCTTGTTTTCAACCGCATCCCGCACATCCAGTAGCTTCAATAATAATAATAATAATAAATCATTCTTTATTTTCAGTAAGTGTATTTCAGCATTGAAGACATGAGCTTGGTTAATAATCTCGCCCTCTAAAGGATAAAAAATTATTAAAAGAGTTGGAATATCTTTTACCATGATTCAAGTTATTTATAGGTTAAGAAAATGCTAATACAAATATTCTAAGAAAAATATTAATTTCATAGTCGTTAATAATTGAAGTGAGAATGTGAGATACTGATAGGGACTTGGATATTATGGATTTCCTAAGTCTCACGTTATGAGATGTTTGATAGAGTATTTAAGAGCTTGGTTTTCCTTTATAACAGCTAACTTTTAAAGGAGGATCCTCCTAGTGTTTGGACGCTTACCAATCAGCACAAGGGCTTTCCACCATGGAGCAGTGCTATGATATGTATTTGGATAATATGGGGTACCTCAGTGGAGTATTTAAGTACTTAACCATGGAACAGAATGTTGGTATTGCAGCATGAGATACCTAAATTACATATTAAAGTATAAAAGGGAGTATTCGGCCAAGCTCACTATATAAGGGACGAGAACTTGGATGGGAAGTTTTTTTTTATTTTTAAAAAATAAAATCAACCGAGAAGGCGAGAACATCTATCTACCAGTAACCAGAAAATGAGATAAATAGGAAAAGGCGAGACGTAAGTAGAGAACATGATTCTCACGTAGTTTCAATAGTACAAAGTGGGCGAATAAAATAATATACTTTAGCAAAAGAGATGGGATTCAAATGCAAGTTAATAGGGACTTGGATTGCTTTGTTCAAATGCCAATAAACTATCTTAGATATATTAACAAAAAGTTATCTTTGTCACCTCACATAGGTAAACTGCACAACTATCAGTATCCAAAGTAACATATTTGAACCCAACCCCTCGACTTGCAGAAAATCGCACCTATGTCCTAATAACCTGTGTATTATACAAATCTGCAACTATTCCCAAGTAACATGCCATTACTGAATTTTAAATAAAACAAGTCACACAGTCTGGATATAAACCCCAAAGACATGATTATCCTTTGAAATTTACATAGGACAAGCCAGAACAAAGACAACCATATAAGGAAGCATGGTTACCACACGTAACACAAGTACAACACAACACCAATCATAGGACACAACACGGCTATGATACAACATATACAATTAATTTAACATTCACGTAACATAAAAAATTTAAATTACAAGACAAAGTTCATGTTTTAAAAATGAGTATAAGTCCTTATAAAAATATTAAAATTCTAAATTTATCAAATGATTGTGATATTCCAATCAATATTGATATGAAAATTAAAAAGAATAAGTAAAAAATTATAAAAATTAACCAAAAGTATTTAAACTTAGGAAGTGTCCAACAAGGAACAGTTACCATTTAAAAGTGCCCATACTTCGTATCAACCAGGCAACCATTATCAACCAAGATAACATAAAATCAAGAATTAGAAGTTCATTCCTTTTTAACAACAGAGTGCAAATCATTTTAGCAGATCAAGTGAAAAACCAAACAGGTCATTAGAAGAATATTTAGGAGCAACATCAGCAAAAAAGAGACGTCACCGAGCAAATACCCCCCACCCAAGTCTTTCATCAAATGATTACGATTCATAAAACCACTATACATTACAATCCTTCCATGAGAACAAATGAGAAAAGAAAAGTCCTGTCAAACATCCTACAATCCCGTCACAGGAAAATATGAAACTTTGGATTTCAAGCATTTTATCACAAGGCTCATCATGTGCAATGAAAAGAAGATGAAGTAAATAAAGAGGCATATAACTCCATTAAACAACCTCAATAACCACTTCCAATTCAAAGGACCAAAATAAAAATAAACTAATCATGGAAAATCATAAAAGTAGCAAGTAGAAGTTGAACAATGAATACATTATCCCAACTGCTCAGTTCTCTTACAAAAATGAAATAGAAATTTTACCTAACAAAACCTTCTACCAGTGTCAAATGTCAATGAATACCAGCTACAAGGATTCCAGGATTTTCTCTCTATCCCTCTCTCTTTTAGCTTTCTGTCAACTTCAGCTAGCCTCTTCTCTTCTGGAATCTTTTTTCTTGTGTAAAAATTCCCTAAACTCCCTTCCTCCTACTTAAAAATCTCCCTTTGTTTCTCTCAATCACTTGTTACATCAGCCAAGCTTTTCTTTGAGCCCCCCACCCCCAGAAAATCTCAAATTTGCAAAGTCCGATCCCTTTGAGTAGGTCCACATACTTTTCAAGATAATAAACAATTTAGAGTACAGATTTGAAAGGAATATGTTGATTTAGCAAACAATTTGGAAGGAAGAAAAATATCAGAATATCCTCCTCCATTCCTCCCTCCTCTTCTTTCTGTATTTCTTCCCCCATTTAAAGGTCACACTTTAAATGCCTCGGTTAGACGGTTACCCCCTTCAAATATCAATTTTCAACGTTCTGAGTAAACATTAATTTTAGTTCCTAAAAGACTGGGTTGACATTACTTTGATCCTTGAGAGATATAATGTGATCCCATAATCAAATAAAGTAACCCCAAAATCATCCTTAGTAGCCACGTGATCAAGAGACTTAATTGATGTCATTTTTTTCTCTTATTGTGTGAACTAATATCATTCCATCTTTTAGGACTAAATTGATGTCACTAATCATCCACAATCCAAACTAATATAACATCAAGACAATCTTTCAGACCCAAGACAAAAGATTCCTCCCTAAGATATGTGCCACCTTAAGCCAACAAGGCACACAACTGCCACATGTTTATCAATTTCATATCCAGAGTTACCTACGTTGTGTAATAAAAAAGAGCAAACACACAAAATGAGAAGAAATGAAAATCGAAACACGCCTCAGTTACACCTATTTTGGATAATTGCCATTGCCATGATGAATAAACCATTCTCCAGAATCCAGATAAAACATTTTTGTTCCTGACTGAACAATAGCAACAATAAAATTCACAGAGAAACTAGTTCCAACAACAACCTGAAATCTAACCGACATACTAACAAGGCCACGTTTGGAAAGGCCACAAGGCGTTAACAAAAGAATCATTCATTACCTCACCCACTCATTCATTCATTCATCACTACTGTACAAGCACAAGTCTACCTCCACCCATACCTCTATCACCATCCCCATCATTCTCCTCTTCGTGCCCCTTCGGCACCGTGACGATGAGCTCGCCGTCGACGAACACCGCGCTGGCGAGCTCCGGCCGAGTCGATTCCGGCAACCGGAACCTCCACATATCGAGCTCCAGCTGGTCGAGCGAGAGCTCCACCGAGCCGCCGTCCCTCACCACGATCTTCGTCACGCCAGGGTGGATTTCCACCGTGTGCGCCCTCACGTCGCCGATTCCATCGGTCTCCGCCACAAAGCGGAAGCAGTCGGGGGCTTCCTCCACCGCAACGTCGGCGTCGGAGCGGAAGGGCAGCTCCAGCACGCAGCTGAACACGTGCGGTAGTCGCCGGAGCTTCTTCCCGGCGATCCCCAACAGCGCCTGAGCCTCCGACATCGGGTTGCCCCCGTCGCCGCCAAATTGGATTGAGATGTTGCGTTTTCGAGGAACAGGGTGGACCTTCATGATTCTGTTTATACCGTGGAACGCTGCAGAGGATTGCACCACCAAGATTAACACCGCGATGATGACCAAAGGCACCTTTTCGATCATAAAGGAACGGTTCTTTCTTCTTCCCCCCTTTCTTTTCCGGGCGAAGATAATGAAAACCCTAACCCTAATTCCTAATTTCAATTTGCGCCAGCGTCGATCACGTTTTGCGAATTACAAAAGATATTATTATTATTCTCTTTTTTTATTTATTTTCCCTTTTCTGGAGAAAATCTGAGCGAGATTAGGATGCTGCAAATTGATTGATGAATTGAAATGTGTGAGCGGATAAAAGAAGAGAGGATGCTTTGGATTTGATGTTACTGTGTTGCCCTTGTGCTTCTTTTAATTTACTAAATTTGTCTCCCCTCAATTATTAACATTAAAAAGGAGCTAAGAAACAAAACTCCTTGCCAAAAACAAAAAGAAACTATTGGAACAACACTGAAAATTCTAGAGCTCCTCATACACACATGCCACAACACAATAATGCAATACTGTTCTGAAATTCAAGATGCTGTGGGTGCAAAATCTCAAATTGTTCAATTGTTATGATTTAATAAATGGGGAGTTTTTTGTCCAAATAAATGGTGGAGTGTTATAAACTAGGAGTATCTTGTACCCAAAAAAAACTAGGAGTATTTTTAATTTTGATTATAAGAAATATTGATTTATTTTAAGATGTATTACTACTTAATAGTATGTAATTGCGTTAAATGGGGTCTATATAAAAAAATACTATATTTATATAATTTTATTGTGAAATCTATTTTGAATGACTAGATATTAGATCAATTTTTTTTAATGAGAGACACTGGTGAGAAAATTTGTTGATTGGAATTAGAAATAATTAAGTTAATGTCATTAAATACGTTGTTACTTAAATTATTTAATTTTATTGATACTTTTGCAATAAAAATAAATTTTATGATATTATTGTTTATTGTTTATGTTCGTTTATATAAGTCATTGTGAGTCCCAAGTCTAATTTATCTAAATTTTTTTCTCAAAAGAAAAAGAAATAAATGTATTAATTGTTAACTTTTTTATATCCCTAAGTTATTGTAAAGTCTATTAATAAAATATCATTCATTTCACATGAAGTGAATACATCTATTGAACTATTAACTAACTCATACTAATTTATTAAAAACTTATTTCTTGGATTATGAGTAGTGTTATTATATATAATCATTACCTAAACCAAATAATTTATTAGTATTTTTGGAATATAATTTAAACCTATGACAATATTAATTAAAATAAATTAATTTTATTAGTTTTAATGAATTATATATTTGTTTCCTATATAAGAACGAAAAAAATATTAATTAAAATTAAATGATTTAATTTTTTATTGATTTTGATTAATTAGTTATTTCTGTCATAAAAAATTAAATATATTCTATAATATTGTAAATAAAATTACATTTTTTTAGGATAAGTTACATATTTTGATTGACATATTATATTGTTTTCAATATTCATTATGAATTATGTATATGTATAAGTGATTACAAAATTATTTCTTTTAATATTATGTTATTTTGTTATTAAAATATATTTGATCCCACTAGTTTATGAAATTGTGATTGAAAAAAACTTAAAATTCACCACCATTGATATGAACTTAAAAAATTATTTATTGTTATTTTGTTAAACTATCTCTTGACTTGGGCATTTGAGTGTTTCCATGAAGGAGCATTCCCTCTTACTCATTGAGATGTTCAATCGCTACTTACAAAAAGCCAACCTTTTATAGAACATTATTACCGGGAATTTTTTTTAATAAAGGCATTTTTTTACCATTTTATAGAACATTTTCTTGCTTTAGTATTTTCTTTTTGTTACATAAGATAAAAAAAACAAAACAGAAGGGAAAACTAATCACGCAAAAACATAGTGCGGAAGGCTTCAACTAAGAGCAGATGGCTTACGGAGGCTGGAGCAACACCTTGATTAGCTTCTGCTGTATTTTATAAATCAAAAAATAAAACAAAATTATTTTAAAAAATTTAACCAAAAAATAGATGTATTAAATCATATGATATACTTACATGATAATTTTTATAATAATATAATTAATTGATTATTTACCATATTTCTCACTATTTTATTTCCTAATTTTTTTTTCTTAATCTTTCTGTTTATCATGAATAGAAAATAAATAAAATGTGATTAATTTTTTTTAAAAAAAAATCAAATCAGATAATATTTAAATATTAACTTTAATACATTAATCACTTACCGTGTATCACTTAATTACCTTCCTCGTTTCTTTCTTCCAGAGTTAAAATTTATTTTCCAGTCCTTTTCAATACATAAAATATGTTATTGTTGAATTTTCTTTCTTCACTTTCAGAAAATTAGGGGGATAAAGTATTTAGATTTTTTGTTTCTTGTGTCATGTGTAAAGATAAAGAATGAATGAAGTTGCCACGAACCTTCCTAGAAAAAAAGAGAGTAAAGAAGACATTTTTAGTATGTTCATGATACGTGGATGGGTATTTTCATAGTCTTTGAGAGATGGACAAAAGCTATCCATTATGCAATGTAAGCATAACTGTGCAATATTTCTTTATAAAAAGTACAAAGGATAAAAGATCATTAGTTTTGTTTGATATTTTCTTTTGTCAATTCGTGATTCATCTTTCTTTAATTTTAAAATGATTGTAGACACGTGTCATTTCCGAAAAAAGTGAACGTAATCATTTGGAAATTCACTACTTAAAATTATTGGAATGACATTAGTGCTTAAAATTTACACCACTAAAAAGTTAGTAAAGTTTAAATTGAAAATTAAGCAATTAAATTATCATTACAAGATAGGGGTTTTGGGTGAATATAAGACCACGTGGGTCATAATCTTATAGACTTGTATAGTTGTGTGAATATATAAGGGAACGTGGGTTATAGTGGGGGTGATCGTTAAAAGGTAATATAAAGTCATAATGAGAAGAAAAAGAGGATGTTCTCAAAATTTCCAAGAAATTATTGATCTTGAACGGAGACCGGTTCTCAAATCTTCTCCATATGGTGATGATTTGATTCTCATTTCAAAGCTTGTATAATTCTAAGAAAACTCCGAACAAAGTTTTTGTTATTGCATCTTTTAATCCTTCATCTTTTTTTTTTCTTCTTGTTTTCGACTCTTTGTGAATTATCATTTGATTTTATAAAAATAACTCTTCTTAAGAAATTAAAAATATTTTTTATAAAAAAATGTTGCCAACCTGAAATTACATTGTTATTTTTAATAAAGAATTATTTATTGTTTTTTAATTAATCTCTTAAAGATACTAGTTAATAATTAATGTCCTTAAAAAATTAATCCACACTAATTAAAAAATTTAATTGACATCATTTAATTATATACTTTTCAATTAAAAAAACTTCTCTTAAATTTTGATATATAAAAAAAGTCTGTCAAAATACCCGCAATTAAATAAAGATTATTATGTGAATGAGTTCATTAGGTATATTTTATTAATGGGTTTAATTATATATACTATTAGTGGAATTAGATTGAAGAGTTTAGATTAAATTAGGTTTCTGATTAAGCAAAGTGATCTCAAATAAAAAGAAAAAGAAAAAGGAAATTAATTATTGACGCATCTCATTTTATACATAGAGTTAATGGGACCTACTCGCGTAACTGAGAAGTCCATTTGACAACACATGATCTAGGGCATTGGAATCAATTCTTCTCATTACAAAAGTTGAGCACGTAATGTAATGTAACATCAAACGTCTCAATGAACTGAACTTTTGACGTCAATTCCACATAGTCGTCATTGCCAGTATTCTTGCATCAGTTCAATGCATTGCCATCATTGCTGGAGAAACTCGGTGGACTAGCTAGCCTTCTCACACTGAAATCTATGTAGAGAATCCATTACAGGGGCCGCAATGCCTGTTGGGTAGGAACAAGAGGAACCCATTTTTCTTTTCTTTACGGTATGTATGTTTAGTCTTTAGCAATAGCAGGAGGGATAAAAAAAATATATAGATAATGGCGTATAGAAGAAAAAAGAAATGAAAATTGACTTTTAAAAATATTTTTTTCACTTTCATTAAGAAGTTTTAGCTGCATGTATAAAGAAAAAAAGTTACAGAAATAACGAGTGATAAAAAAAATGATATAAATAATATCTTTTTTTTAATAAAAATATCATGTAAAAAGTTTATAATATCACGTTATATTGCAAAAGTTTAAATTGTTGCGTAAATGCATAAAAATGTATTTTGTTTAATCTATCACAATGAAGTTAGCACCACATTTTAGTTAACACTATGGGATCATTGTACAAGCCAACCTTGGGACATGGAGAGCTTCGATCTGATCGACTTTGGACTCCTTCCCACGAGCAGCAAGAAGAGGATCGAAAACTTCACAACAATTAATTAAAGCCAAGGTATTGAACTCAAGTTAATGAATGCAATATGAGATGATAACTACTAAAATACATTTTACTTTTATTCTTGGAAAAAAATGCTTAACTAAACATGAAGGCATTATGCTCAACGATGATATCTGCCGTAATAATATATACTGCATCCTATAGGTCATAAGTTTGGTGTATATTTAATAGATATATTAATTTCTCTAGTTCATATTAATTATAGAGTTTGGAGGACTACTTTTGTATCTTAAAAATAATAAATTTGATGTATACTCAATAAACCATAAGCTCAATACCTAGTTGGACATATCCTATATTCACATGTCTCATAGTCAGACACATCTAGACACTATCTACATGACGAAAACACACGCGAACTAGGATAAAGTAGTTAATGAAATGTATCTTTCTTTTCACTTGATACATATACATACACAAGAGAATTTTAGACGAAAGATACATTTTACTCATCCTCAAACACACGAGTACCTCGAACTTAGTTAATTTGATCGTCAAAGTCGTTTTTGTAGGTATTGTTACCGTGCATAAAAAAGAAAGATAAGAGATCATACCAACACTAGAAGAAGATGAAAATTGAACTACTTAACTAGTGAACATGGTAAGAACATATATTTGTTTTAATAGATCACAAATATATTCTAATAAAAATAATCTTAATCAAATTAAATAAGATCATCATCAACATTGAAGTAACTAACAATAATTTAATTCATTGTTGTCATATGTATCTTAATCCGTATGTCTTTTTTTTAACATAATGAAATGTATCTTGTATAAGCAATTTGTTCAAGTTGAGTAGAATTAATACGAACAATAAAACTCTTTATTTAAGCATTTGGTCCTTTAGTATTATCTTATTTTCTACCTATGTTTTCTTATTGCCGTAAATATATTGAAATTTAGTTCTAGTCTTTAAATATTTTTATTTAGTTTGAGTCTTATTCTTTCGAAAGTGAATGATTTTAACACAATTATTAAATGCTAAATTGGCTAACATTTTCTTCCTCTCTGTTTTTTTTTTCTTTTTTCTTGTTGCCTCATCTTTTTCTTCACTATTTTCCTTACCCACCTTTTATGCCTCTCCCCTACTCTCATATTCACCACGCACTACCTCATTAGTATTGCCTTCCTAAACGACCTCTCTAATGCTTGCTTTTACCCTCTTTTCTAAGTTCTTACTACTGCATATCCTCTTCCACTCCTTTCCTTGCGTCTTCTGCTCCTTCTTCCTCTCACACGTACACCTTTGATTTATCTAATCCTCATTGGCTTTATGAGTGTTTTACAAGGAATATGTATGAGTAATTTATCTTTAGCATTATAAAATTAAAAAAAAATCATAGAAATGTTTAAAGAAACCTTAAGTTATAGATTACTAACTTTCATTTGTTGATATTAATTGCAACAGGGTCACACTCACTTAAACAAGCAACTATTTTTCATACATAATTGGTGCTACTTCCGTTTAGACAGAAAACCTGGGCTGACTTGTGTGCCAGATATCCCTCCCAACAGAAAGCATTTGGTTTAAGAAGTTACAAGGTTAGTTTGGTAATTGAAGAAAGAAGGGAAAGAAGAGATCGTAGATTAGAATCTCTCCCACTCACCCACTAATGAAAACTAACAAATGACGGAAAGATAGATAAATAAATAAATAAAGCATTTGGTTTACCTTAAGTGCCTATTGAGGGATGCTAACCGGAGCTTATTGCACAAACAACAAAAATTCATTAAATATCAGACCAACGAGGGATACTAATTGGAGCTTATTGCACTTATTTGCTAACTCTTCCTGTAATCTCCTCCCTTCCAGTGTTAGAATGTGAACTTCACAAGAATCAATGGATGTACACCCTCTCTCCACAATACATAAAATCAATGGATGATTTATTTTACCAGCTGAAAGGTTGATTCAAAATACTTTACTGAATTCCCAACTTGCTTCCATAAAGAAATTGCGATTATATATTGAGAGAGTAACAAAAACAAAAATTGTTTTTTTTTTCCTTCTTTAAAAAAAAAACAATTTTCAACCAACTGATATGTTTGGATTAATGTTTGAAAATTACTTTTGCAAATTCCAATACACTATAATGAATTTTAATGCACTAATTGAAGAAGAAAAAAAGTGTTGCTTTGAGAGTAAAAATACTTTTAAGTTCTCCCAACTTTAATCTAAATACACACTATTTTGTCAGCAATAATGATTATCTTCCATAAGCTAAAAGAAATCAGCTTTGATATCTATTGAATAGCATAAGAGGGACTCATACTACAAAATGTTAGAACACAACACGCATTAATTAGAGAGGATACTAAATAAGAATATAAAGACAGAACTCTAGAAAACATGTAGCTCGGTGCCTTGGTCGATTCACGAGCAATATTTAATTTACTTATACACAAAAGATATAAAGTGACTGCGACTTGAAATTCAATGTACAAGAGTAATATTCATCATAAATAAGTACCAGAATCATTAGAAAACTGAAGTCTCAGACCTGTCCATTATATAGAAAATGGAAGAAATTATTGATCCGCATGGTTATGGATAATTGAGGGTGATTGCCGAATATTGAGGGGGTTGGTTACGGAAACTGTTGCACGAGAGTTTGGGGTGACAGAATTTGAAGCGGTGGTTTCGGTGGAATACGGAAAGATGGTTTCCACAAAATAAACATGACGGGACGTGTAAATCTTTTGAGAGGGTGGATGGAAACAAAAATAGGCACTATGTGTGCGGCTATATATCTAATAAAGACACAAGGTTGAGATTTGAACAAAAGTTTATTTGTGTTATACGGGGCAAGCTATGAAAACAAAGAAAAAAAAAACACGTAATTTTGAGTAAATAGAATTTCAAAGGGTGACTTCATTTTGAGGACCGGTGTGGGCATATGATTTATTAAGTAAGCAGCAATTTACAAGGCATATGACCAAAAGGTTATCGGTAGTGATACATGATGAAAGAGGGTACGTGCGGTTTCAACAAGGTGGCGATGCTTGTGTTCGGGAAAGGCCATTATGTTGGGGAGTGTATGGAATTCCTTGTTTTTGAAGGAAAGGTCTAAGTTTAATGAACTTGCTAGTTGCTACCATTGTCACTATATAGTTGATACAAGCAAGAAGAAGAAGTTCTGGTTTCGAGGACCAGGACCTCCGAGAGAAGAATTAAGATAAGAAAAAGATCATTTCATTCATGTTTTTGTATATTCAATTACACTTATTTATACTAATTCAGCTAATAGAATTGCTATCCCTTTGGAATATTCAGGATAAAGTTTGTTAACATTGTCTCCCACGTGCATGAATGGCTCTAACGAACATCCTATGGGCTTATCCCACTCCTTCAGACATAATCTCTAAGGTATGCTGGCTTTGCTACTTTCCTTTTGGGCTTTTGCTCTTTGGACTACTTTGCTTGTTGCACCTCCTCGTGTTCATTGCTTGCCTCTATTATAGGTTGCCCTGTGTTGCTACTTGTCTCTGTTATCTTCTTCCCTGTATCACCCTTGGGCCCTTGGGAAAGCACCCTGTCCTCAAGGTGATAGTCTTGGCGCAAGGTTGACCAGTCCTCCCAAGAGGTTTCATCAGGAGAAAGCCCCTGCCATTGGACGAGAACCTCCCAGGTGGCAGCAAATGTTTGTCAGGAATCCAAAATTGTCGCGGGTTGAATGATAGGTTGGTCATTGTAGAAGTGAGAGGGCAGAGGAGGTATGTCAAGGCCACCAGGATCACCATTAAATGGTTTCAGCATCGAGCAGTGGAAGATAGGGTGTATTTTGGCTCCGGGAGGCAATTGCAACCGATAAGCGACCTTACCAATGGCTTCCGTGAACTGAAATGGTCCATAGAAGCGCTTTGCTAATTTCCCAAAAATATGAGGATGTTCTCGGGCAGAGACCTGATGATGAGGGCGAAGTCGGAGCAGAACCCATTGTCCCGGTAAGAAGGTTACTTCCCGTCGGTGGGCATCAGCTTTTCTCTTCATAGTTTCCTGGGCCTTGAGCAACTTCTTGCGAATCATCAGAAAGGTTTCCTCGCGTTCATTGAACATGGTGTCAATGGCGTCATTACTAGAAGTGCCAGCAAGATAATCCGGGAAATTAAATGGCTTGCGACCAAATGTGATTTCGTAAGGAGTGGCGCCGGTAGCAGAGTTCCAAGAGGTGTTATGAGACCATTCAGCCCAAGGAAGAAGTTTGCCCCAAGCTCGAGGATGACGGTGAACGAACGAGCACAAGTATTGCTCAATGACGTGATTGATGACCTCAGTCTGCCCATCACTCTGGGGGTGATAGGCAGAGCTCATGCGAAGGTGAGTGCCACTACGCCGGAAGAGCTCCTGCCAGAACTTGCTGAGGAATAAGGGGTCCCTGTCGGAGACCAAGCTCTGGGGAACTCCATGAATCTTGACGACCATTTCTAAGAACAAGGTGGCCACCATGAAGGCCGTATGCGTAGTGGGAAGCATGCCCAGATGGACTCCTATAGAAAATCAGTCAACGACGACCAGTATAACCGTGTGGCCTTTATACTCAGGCAACCCAAGGATAAAATCCAAGGATAGGTCCTCCCAGGGACGATGGGGAACTGGAAGTGGACATAGGAGACCTGCAAACTTCTTCGCTTCGTATTTGGTGGATTGACAATCAAAACAATTGGACACGAAGGTGACCACATCATCACGAAGGCCGAGCCAATAAAAATTTTCAGAAACTCGAGCAATTGTCTTTGCTACGCCAGAGTGACCCCCAGTGGGAGTAGTATGATATTCAGTTAGGAGGGTAGAAATGATTGGGACATCGCGGGGCAGCCATATGCGGTGGCGGTAGAGAATGAGGTTGTTGACAACGAAGAACCCTGGGTGGTTGGCGGGGTTGTTGACAATGTCACGGTGGCGGCGAATGTAATCAGGGTGTCGGTGGAGCTGAGTGCGAAGCTCGTCCATGAAGGAAAGGCTGGGTACTGAAAGCATCAGAGCGATAGAAGATTCAAATTTTGGAATGCGGGAGAGGGAATCTGTTGCCTGATTGGCGGCACCGGAGCGATAGTGTATCTCATAATCATACCCCATCAACCTCACGAGATACATATGCTGTTCTGGTGTCTGCACCACTTGAGTCAGGAGCTCCTTCAAGCTTCGATGATCAGTAATGATGATAAAACGGTGGCCCAGTAAATATTGTCTCCACCGCCTAATGGCCGCCGTGATAGCAAACAATTCTCTGACGTAAGTTGATGATCTGAGTAGCTTGGGACTAAAAGGCTTGCTGAAATACGCAATTGGGTGACCCTTCTGCGAGAGCACGACACCCATGCCTACTCCAGACGCGTCCATCTCAATTGTGAATGGCTCTAAAAGTCTGGAAGAGCCAAGACAGGGGCCGAGGACAGAGCAAGCTTCAATTGATCAAAGGCAACTTGTGTTTCATCAATCCATTGGAACGGGTCTATAGTGGTGGCCTTCACGAGGGGGGCAGCAATGGTGGCGTACCCCTTAATGAAGCGTCTATAGAATTCGGCGAGCCCAAGGAAGCTATGTAAGGTCTTGGTCGTGCGTGGAGGTGGCCATTGACGCACGACTTCCACCTTCTCTGCTAATGGTTCGACACCCTTAGTGGAGACCAAATGGCCTCAGTATTCCACCTGCTACTGCGCAAAGAAACACTTAGAGAGCTTTAAAGCAAATTGATGGGCCAATAATACCTGGAAGGCGGTTTCCAGATGTTGCAAGTGTTCATCCATGGAGGCGCTGTAAATGAGGATATCGTCGAAGAAGACGATGATGAAGTGCCACAAGTAAGGTTGGAATATCAAATTCATAGTCGCCTGGAATGATGATGGGGCATTGCAACATTTTAAAGGAATTGGCATATAAAAAGTGATGATGAACAGTTGACATATAAAAAGTGTACGTGATTATGAACTCTTAGAAGCAAGAAATTTTTTTCAGACTCTACGTGTATTCACGCCACCGAGAGTAACCTCTATTCGTCAATAGCTTTGATGAAAAAATAAGAATAAAGAAGTGAGATTGAGACCGATTCATCAAATCATTATTGATAGTATTCTTTTTAACAATTAACAATTTCTTGTTACCTTTTATTGCTAACCATTTAACAATTAAAATTAAAATAACAATTGTCAATTCAAACTTGTATCTAATCGTCTTTTCAACCCAAATTCTAAATACAAAATCATACATGTTTGTTTCTTCTTTCATCAAATCTTTCATATTATTTATACTTTGAGTGTTAGCAAAAATATAATAATATTCTACCTTTTGAAATCAATTAATCATTTGATCATATTAAATTCTCTAATTTAATTAACCATCAAATATTAAAATAATTTCTATTAAAATCAATTAATCTATTGGTACTAATTTGATATTAGGTTGGCCAATGTAGCCGTCGGCTTCGTAAGAGAATAAAATATTTTATCGTGAAATAGAATAAAACAGATAAGTAATACTTAAATATTATTATACATATTTTATTTTAATTTTTTAAATTAAATAATTTAATAGATTTTAATAGTTGAGTAAGTTGTCAAACAATCTATTCATAGTAATATATTTATTTTAAATAAATTTATTTGTTGAATAACTTGGTAAATAAAGAAGTATGAGGCAAAAATATTTGGCAAATCAAAATAAGTAAACATACACATATATAATACATATATGCCAAATGCAAAAAAAAAATAAAAAATATTGCAACTAAAATGAAATTCATTCAGTAAAAAGAAAAACTTAAATGACACTGTTTTGGAAAAAAAAAAAAAAAAAACAAAAGCCCGGCCTCTATAATATGAATTCTTTATTGCGTAATCTTAAATTCGTTATGGATTCAGACCGATCCTCGGTGACCCTAGCCTGATGGCAACTACAATATGATTTTTTTTTATTCATAATTTTAAAGCGGGAATGACCCTCGATGACAACTTAATGGCAATAATTTTAAAGCAGGATGAAGCCTTGATGACCCTGAATTCAATTGCAGTTTTATAATCCTGATGGGATGTTCGGCCCTTTATGATCCTAAATGCAGTTTTTGATTCATTGTGTTGAATGAGGATGGTTGGTTCAAGCCTTGATTATGCCAAAATTTATTACAATGTGAATGGAAACATGAATCTACGCATGTGCCTTGAAGGTCTGTCATATTTTTAAACTGGGACGAAATGCATTGTGCCTTAGTGATTCTAAATGCAACCTGTGCTTGAGTCTTTAACGATGACAAATACAACAAATCTGAGGGTAGTTCTTTTGATGGCCCTAATGCAAGTACAATTTGAATGCACACATGAATCTAAGGATGTGCCTTGATGGCCCTAATGATTATAGTTGCCCACTATGTGGACTGGTGGACGAATCAGCCCAGCATCTTTTTCTTTACTTGCTGGGTTTCTGATAAGCACTGGAAACTATGTTACAGATGGCTTGGAGTCCAAGTTGTGATGCACCATGGTGTGGAACAGAATTTTTGGCAACACTCCATGTGCCTCTTAGGGAAGAGAAAGGTCTGGCTTGGCAAATTACTTGGCAACTTAAATACGCAAAATAGAAGAGTATTTTTTTCTTGAGTAGTCAACCTTTTCTAAGAAAAAAGACGGATATTTGGTGACAATGCAGGTAAGCACGCCCAAAAATAGTTTCAACGAACTTTCCATATATGTTTCTAAACAGCAGCATTTTAAAGGAATACTAAGATCTTTTTTTCCAGTACCCTTTCAAATCATTTTAAGAGTACCAACACTACAATTGAAAGACGGGAAAAAAATAACTCAACATTCGCCCAAAGTGTAAAAGAGTTTATGTCAAAGTTATAAACACCAACTGAAACCGAGTCAAGAAACGACTTATTCGTGCTCTTGGAAGTCATAATCATGAAATGCCGGTCACAATATGAAAAACTATGTTAGCAATCATAAGGGGTATATATAAAAATTTTGATACAACAAGAGCATGGGCACTCATTGACACTAAATTCACAAAAACGAATATGCAGTGAAAGTAGTAAAGAGAAATGGGCTTTATGGAGGAATGAAAGCTAAAAAACATGTAGGGGAAGTGGGTAGAACAAAAAAAAGCTACATTTTTGGAGCGGACTACTCGTTGATGTTACAAGAAATACGCCTCATCTATTAGCCTTGATTTCCTTGTCTATAGGTAAAACACTTGATTCACGCATTTGCAATAAATAACTGCTGGCCGTGCTTCTGAATCCTCTTTTATTTGAGGTAGATGTTTAAATGGGTTAAGGCGATAAGCGTAAGTTTATCTTAATCTAAATGATAAGCTTATAAATAGACTCCGTTTACCATAGTCACTTCATTCAGCATTTCCCTCATGTTTACTTTAAAAGTAAGAGTATGTGTGGATGGAGAAATTTAATAGGATAATTTAATTTTTTTAAGTATTTTAATTACTTTTCAATTAAATAAGATATTTTGATAAAAAAAATTTGAAAAGATTAAAATTTTAGTATTTTGATCAGGTATTTATTGTATTTGTCATGCTCTAGTATCTCCTTTCCCTACTTAGATCTTTTTTCACTTTTTCCTCCTCCCTCCCTACTTATTTTTTTTTTTTTTCACTTCCTCCTCCTCCTCCCTGTCTCTTCATCTCCCACACTCCACTGTCTCCTTCCCATGTTCCACTTTCTCCCTCTCCCTCCCCCTTCTTTCTCCTTTTGCCACCGCGACGCCCAACGTCCAAGTAAGGAAGGTGTTTTCTTTACTTCTTCTTTTGTTTTTGTATTTTCATTCTTGTTTTTTTTTTTATTTTTTTTTATTGTTTTTTTTCCTGCGGGTTCATTGTTGGTTTTATTTATAATTGTTTATTTTTTTTAACATTGTGCAGAGATCTTCAGGGTTCTCATTCTTATACAAGAATCCATTCTTCATCAGGAAGATATATGCGCTACCTTTATTGTAAGATCTCTACAAGACCAAATCTTGAGCACAAGATCTTTGATGCTCTAAAGTACTATACATTGCTAATGTTTTATATTAGCTTAACAAATTTATTTAAATGCTCACGATATTTATTAATGAGTAAAGTATATTTTTATCCCTAATAAATACTTATATTATTTGTTTTCTTGATAATTGTTTTTACATTGAGTTTGTAATAAATAATTTTTAAAAAATTTTAACACTTTTTTTAGTCCATAATAAATTTTAAAAAAATTGTATTTGTTTCCTTATAATTTTTTTAATTTGTTAGTAGCCTTTTCCAAATGGACTATCAGAGATAAAATAAAAAATTTGTTAATTTATTAAGGACTAAAGATAAAAAATGATATTTTTATTTTATCAGGAGCAAAAACAAAATAGTAAATGATTAGAAAGCAAAGAAAAAATTAACATATTTATTAAAGATCCTATACATATTATTTTAGCGTAAATTAGTTTTGCACCTACATTTTATATACACATATTTATAACTAAGAGTATTATAAAGTTTATAAATTACTAAATATATCAATATTTTTTATATGTAAATAAAAAAAAATATTGACCTGATACTAGTAGCAGAGTTGTTTTATTTGGCAATAAATAAAATATGTTGATAGTTTGATAATTATTTATATATAGGAAATTTGAAAATCTATTTAAATTTATCTACTATTTATGCAAAATTTAGCTTTGGTATTTTGGTGTTTCTTCTACCTTGATCTGTAATTATCAAGTTGTAATTAGCGATACAGGAGTATTAGTTTGTGATGTACTTTCTGCCTGTGGTAATTTTCTGAGTGCTCTAGTTAACGTGTATGCTAATTGTAGTGAATGCTTAATTGTGGACCATTAAAAAAGTTCATCCAGTGCAATGCTTACAGGGTATGCTAAACTAGGAATGGTTTAAGAAACTCGCTTTATAAGCGACCAAACAGTTTAAGAAGTTCAATGAAAAGTAACTGCACGAAATAGTGATGCCTAATAAGAGCAGAATGCTGAGTGTCATTTATGCTTGGCTCATGTTGGTGCCTTGGTGTGCTTGTCTCAAGCTAAATGGAATCAAATATATGCAGATAAAAACAGGTTTTGATACCAAGACAAAATTTGATATATTGGTCCAGTACGATCAAATGCTTTTGCTCTTCGAAATAGTGTTCACAAATTTTCTGGTTCCACCAAGTTTTGTTGTAGAAAAGATATTAAGACTTAAGCGGAAGAGAAATGCTAGGCACTACATTTCAGTAGATTAAATATGCCATTTACAGTAGAGCATAAAAAGGGAAACAAAATGAAAACTTTTAAACAAGATCAGCGCTGGAAAGGTGGAGTTATAATACAAGTCAAACATTAACTTCATCAAGTCCTGTCATTAATTTATTATCTAACATATTCAACGACTAAAATCTTAAGGAGGTGCACCAAGAAACAACTTTGATGTTTCTTGTTGCTTGTTCTCAAAGGTCCAACCTTTCTATTTGTTTCATAATGGAAAAGTCAATCACATTTACTTGTATATTCAAATGTATTATAGCATGGCAGGTCAAATTCGGATAGTCAAATCCTATACAAATAAATATCCAAAATTAAAGGATAAATCCAACTAGAGAACCTAAACAAAAGAAAATGGAGCTCCTCACAAGAGATGAGGGCAGGAATATGCTGATTGAGCAAGATTAACTCCAAAATCTACCATTCGTTCAAGTTGGGATTTGAGGTCCATTGTTTACTGTGAATCCATTGTACTGTTTATCTTCAAATGCGACAAACAGCCAGAAATCTTTCTTCAGCCTGGCAACAATTCTTGAAATCCTATATTTGAGGAACTCCAATGCTGCAGAATACAACCTCGTACCATCAAAAATATAACTCCTCTGATATTCAAGAACCCAAGTGTTGGGGTCTAATTGCACTGCGGAAGCACCCCATTTTGGTTGCACCCATGAAGCATTAGCCCTCCGAATCAAATAGCCAACTTGTCCACCATTCCACTTTATAAACAGATAGACAATGACTAAGAGTTAGTCAACAACAACAACAATCGATGACTGAGGAAAAAAACAAGACATTGAAGAGAATTCACCTGAGTGACTCTTCCTGATAAGAGAGTGAATGTTCGAGAAGAGAACCCATTTGTGAGCAATCCTGCTGTTTGCAAAGGCCATCCCCAGATTGTTACCTCTTCTATTGCTGATTTGTACAGTGTGCACCTTGAATTCAATAGCAAACCATCCTATACAAAATTTTGGCTGTTTTTTGTCAGCACCACATTCTTATTGACTGTTGAAAAAATCAAAGGTAAAATCTATTTTAAGTCCCTTAAAATTTAGACAAAAATAGTTTTAGTCCATAGATTTTATGAAATGTGATAGATTTAGTCCCTAGTAAAGTCAAAATGAAGTGTTAGGTCAAGAATGAAACTCACCACATTTTAGAAATATGATGACTAAAACCACCACCATTCTATAGTACAGAGATTAAAACCAATTTTAACCAAGCTGAAGTACATTTTGCCCAAGTATCAATAAAAGCATGCATAAAGAAACTAACTTTTCTTAAAGAGTAATACAATACCTGGCTGATTTCCCACAAGGTATCAGTGAAGCTGCAATTTGAAACTTCCCCGACAACAGTTGCCAACTCTTTCTGCAAAAGCCTCAACTTTCCATTCAAATCACGCACAAGGCTACATTTCTCACCGACCCTTTTTACCGCATCCGGTGACAAAGCAGGCTGAAGAACCCCAGAAACCACCAAGGGAAAAACAAGGTCCGCAGACAAGAAGAATCCAAAAAAGAGCATCAACCTCAAGAAACTGAAACCAGAGGCTTGTTGTCCCTTCTTGTGCTTCTCCATTTTCTGGCTCAAGTCTGATCTGGCTCTTGAGTTGGAGAGAGGAGTGGATGAAGATAGCTGAAACTCACTGGATCTGGGTGTGGACAGAATAGAAGCATCAAAAGAAATTGGGGTGCGCTCAACGTTGGGTTTGGAAGCAGAGAGCTTGGTGAGGGTGCTTTTGTGGACGCTGTTGGGCATGAGATCGAGGGTGGCATTGATGCTGGCCAAACACATTTCGCAGTTGCAATTTGCATCTTTCTTGCAACCGGGGAAGTAGCAGCTGTTGTTATCTTCATCCGATGATGGTGTGCTGGATTTTGACTTCGATTGCAGAAAAACGGTTCTCATGGCTTCTTCCTTCTCGCTTCCCAGATTTTAGTTTTGCTTTTTTGGTTTTGATTTTTCTCTTCTAGTAGCCGGTTTAGCACAACCTTTGAATTTGAATCCCAACGGTCATGTTTTCTACACGGACTCGGTTTTGTAGTACTGAAATGACATACATGGCCCCGATACTTTAGGATTTTATTTTTATTTTAGTCGTTAAGGTGTTTTCAAACTTCAAAAATTAAATAACCAACTGATTTGGCATAAATTTAATTGTTGGGATCTTGGCAAAAATAATTTTTTTTATCATTCGATTAGTTAGAGTCTTCCTTCTTTTAATGAATCAGAAGGTGAAGATAAAAAAATTAAAAAATAAATATAAAATAATTTTTTAAGACTGAATTTATAAGATGAATGTGGTCATTTTTTTTAAAATATAATATAAATTGTATATTTATTATTAAAATTTTAAAACTAGTTTTTATAGCCATTAGTTTTGAGGTTAAACCAATTCCTAAAAATTATAGTAAAAATATTGATTTTGTTGGGAGGAGATGAATATTGTAAGAGATGAGAGACTTAAATAATTCATAGATTAAAATAAATGGTTAAGATTTAATTTCTTCTTAATTTGAATATGTGCTCCCTATTTTGGAAATATATATATATATATATATATGAATATTTAAAAACATATATAAATATTTTCAATTACTCTTTATTAAAAAATTTATTTCAAACAAAATATTTGTATCCTATTTCGGGCAATATGTGTATCTTTACTTATAAATAATATCTATCTATTTATGTTAAATTCTTATTTATTCTCTATCAAATAAGTTTATTTGTCCTTATTTATAAAGAATACCTACTTATTTAAATTCTTGTTTATTCTCTATTAAATAAATTTATCCTAGGAAACATGTAAACTTTATTTATATTTTGGATTATAATTTTTTAATATGCAGATTATATATTTATTATCCTAAATTTTATTCATTTTTTTAAATATGTTTCTTTCAAAAAATTATAGTTGTGATATTAAATCATAAACATTAAAATCGTGATATCATAGCATATGTTGTTAGCAATAAACTTAAATTGGAAGTTACTTTTCTTGGGTTTGAAAGCTTCTCATTCTGTAGTGCATCTGTATCTTCATGTGGCTCAGGTGAATGCACTTGTTTGTTGTGTGCATCATAATGAAAAAGAAAAAGAAAACAATATTTTTGCATGTTCTCTACCTCCTCCTTAGGGTGGGCGATGGACTTGGGAAAAATTCAATTGAAAACATTTATCATAGATATGAACTTTATTCATCAATGGGACATAATTGTGAAATTTGAGAGCCATGATAGAAGTTATTGATTTTGTATACATGTGTTTATGCTGATAGTAGTTCTAAGAGAGTTCTTTAACACTTGCAACAAAGATCAATTTTTGAATTTAAATTATACTACAGTAGTAATAAATAATAATAAGTTAAAATTATATACTTGGATGTGCGTTGCTAAAATAATAATTTTTTTATTACATGAAGACTTTACATATATTTACGTCAAAATTAATCTCTTATCAAATGTTTGATGAGTGAGTGAAACTCTAAGAATAATATTCTTCTTCTTTTTAGTCTTCAGGTTTAAAAAGTGTTAAAAGATGTGTGGATTTAAGTTTTTTTTATACGAAATATTTAATTTAAAATAATTGGGTATCTCTTTATTTCAAAAAATTTCCTAATTTAAGATAAAGATTCTTTTTAGATCGTCACAAGACTAATTAAGATAGTTAATCACATTATTTGATCTTGACATATAGCAATAGAATATTATTTTTATTATGATATATTTTTCACATTTATGAAAAATAATACTCTTTATTTATATTAATTATATTGTTGGTGCTAGAAAAAAATATAATAATATTTCAATAAAATATTTATTTGATTAAATTAAATTATATAATTTAATTATTAAATAAATTATTTTCTTATGTAAAAATTAAAACACTTATTTATATGTGATGTAGGTTCAATATTAAATTCAAAATTAATTTTAATTAATTAATTAATTAATTAATTAATGTATCTAGTCGCACTCTTTAAATTATTTATTTGAATGTACATACTTTATATATATTAGCCTTTTAAATTCTAATTAGTTTTAGAATTCTATATATATATATATATATATATATATATATATATATATATATATATATATACTAAATTAATATTTTGTATCTTATACGGATATTAAATTCATATTTTGAATTTTTAATATGTTGTTAATTATTTAGTTTAAATTTTAATAAATCTAAGTTGGTAAATATGCTAATAAATATCTAAATATATTTATATATATATGCATGCTGAAAAAAAATGTTATGATAGGAGACGTTGGCCTTGATAGGATATTCTTTTAATTTAGTGATATTTTACATTTTTTTTTAAGTTGATTTTTTTTATTTGTACACTTGTTTTTGTTTTTATCCGAAAGAATAATGCTTTATATGAATGTAGGGCCAAAGCAAGGAAAGTAAGAAACCGCAATGGAAAATGCTCACTCTTCCAATGAATGAGTTCTAAAGGGTTTTTTTATAATTGTTATACATATTTAGTTTGTACACTTAAATTACATGACAATGATATAATTTTTTCTCTTTTGACACTTCTTTTGACTTAAAAAGATAGAAATTTAGATTCTTTTGAATTTTTATCTTAAGAATGTTAAAGTTAGTTATTTTATAGTGTTTTGTTCTATTTTGTAGAATGTTTTTGATACATCAACAGAATAATGAAAGATGTATGAAAAATTGGAGTAGCACGCTCAATGCTCCAATGCACGCTCAACGTTGTATCATACATGTGCGTTAATCATGCATTTAGAGGCTTTGCGCGTGGTCACTTAAGCCAACTATACTATACATGTGTGCTCAACACACATATCCAGACTTATCACATAGTGATTTCTCAAAAAGCATAACAGTGCAACGTTTTGAAGGATATAAAAAGAGGTATTGTGCATTTTGGAGGGAGTTCGTTTATGGCATGCTTTGAAGCAAAAACATTCACTTTGGGAGCTCCTCTTCTTCAATTTTTCTTGTTTCATCTTTTATTTTTGAACTTCTCATGACTATGAGAGGCTTAATTACTCATTTTTGGGATATGAATATCAAACACTCTTTGATGTAATGATCTTTATTATCTATTTAATATTATTGTTTTCTTTCTAAGTGTATTGTCTTGTTTATGATTTGATTACCATTCACATGTATGCTATAAGGTTTTAATCATTGGAAAATGTTTTTACCCTAAAAACTTGAAGAAGTTTCTAGATAATCCATGTCTAGAGAGAGAATGGTATTATTTAGCCTTATTTATGCATCGTTAATCTTAAGCAAGTTACTTAGTTTAGCTCTTAAGGAATTAAGAGTGAAATTAGGTAATTTAGGTTCTTTCACATGACAAATCATGGTTAGAATAGTGTAGTTGATAAAAGTAACAGTTAGAATTACTTTAAACGGGAAAAATCTTTAACATTGCATTAAGAGTAATTTTGGTAGATCAAACACTCAATATTTCTCCAAATATCTACACCAATTATCATTTTCCACCTTCAAGTGTTTGTTTTCTTGTCTCTTGTATCTTGCTTCATTTTTCTATGGGTTGTTTGTTATGGTTGAAGTTTATATTTCAACACTATCACTTTAAAAAATATTTTAGTTTATTCATTATTTATTTGTTTAAAACTCAGTATATATAAACTCTGGATACAATCAAAGTTATTGTAAACTCGATACTTAATCTTATCATTTAAATATTACTTTGACAAATTCATACACTTATCAAAAAGTTAACCGTTCTTGGTGACAAGGCTAATGCAATCGTTGTTCTACCTTCTCAACTATTGTCTTCCACTGGGACATGCCAAATTCTCGGATTCTTTCCTAACACGCACACACACATAATAGCGAATTTGTATAGATCCATCCTTTTATATTACTTCCTCTCTTTGTTCTTTCTTTTGTATTCTAAATGCGAAGATTTTGTGAAGTTTCAGACAATTTTAATTTATTGCGCGCCTCCTATATTTTAAAAGGATTAAATAATTGATTTCTTTTTTAATTATCTATTTAAGTAAATAAAACTCTGATATTTTAAATTTATCGTATATAAGCAAGTGGGTTTCTCCTCCTCCTTATAAATCTTACAGCGGAACCTAAAAATAAATCTCATAGCTAGTGTGACAACCAATATCTATTTTTGTCTGTATAATGACTGCAATAAGGTTTAAACTTAGAATCTTATACAAACTATCTAAAACTCTCATTACTGGAAGGACTTAGCAAGTTATGACAACCAATATAACAATTGATTATGATATAAATAAATAAATAAATAAAAATTATTTACCCTTTTAAAGTAAGAAATGTATAAATATAATTATTAAATATGTGTATGTTTTAATAAAATTTAATTATTAATTTTCTATTGAATGATAGATTGTAATTCTGTTTTTTTTTTATAGAATAAGTCGACTAAACCACTCAAGGGTAAAAAAGAAAAAGAAATAAAAGATGAGACCACTTGGAATATAATTTAGATAATAGCTATTTAATTATTTTTTGTCTGTAAATTTAATTATTTTTTGTTGCTATAGTTGAATAACTTCAAAACTAATTTAGATAATAGCTACCATTTAACATGCTTTTTTTTTATCCTATCCCTATTTTTACTGTGTGAAACTTCAAAAAAAGGTTGAATTATTATATTTTATTGTTTATCTTTTAAAAAAGAATTGAGAAAATTTCGTCACTTCTAAATGATGATTAGATAAATAATTTTCAAAGAAAAGAGATAGCCATGCTAAAAGGGAATCCCATTTGCGGTAGCATGCTTGTTCTGTTACCATAAATTAATGTTTGGATTTCCTCAAAAGAACGGGTATAGTAAGAGTTGTGGTTGACATTATAACTCGTGTTTCTTACGGAAAAATGGAAAAATCAATAATTTCTTTGTTGCATGAAAGATTGAAGGATCGTATTCCAAAGGCTGTGCTGTACGCTAGTGACAGCCAAGATTCAACTTGGCACTGCCAAACTGGCAACAAGTTAATGATGATTTCATAATTCAGCATACGTATCTCAGTTGTTATAATTGTAATCAAGTGATACGTATCTCAGTTGTTATAATTGTAATCAAGTGCCTTAATGAACATATTCATACATCATATTTAACAACAACCAAGTGTGAGAGTCTTAACCACTCGATGGTCCTTCATTTAACGAAACTTTTATAGCTTGATTACCTCAACCTCAAGAAAACTACTATCATCAACCACGTAACAAAGTTGAAAAATGAAAAAGATAAAGTTTAAAACTATCATCAGCTGCTAATGTGTGATGAAATCATTATCCACTATTGCACAAGATCTCCTGCAGTTGTGTTTTTCTTTATTAAAACAATTTTTACGGCTACGATCATCTCACGATGGCACGATCCCTCCATATTACGATAGTGACAAATTCTAATTTTATATTTGGAAATTGAGGGAAGTTGACAATCAATATTGCTTCGTGAATATGTTTGTTGATTCTATTTTAGTTTTTCCTTGGGGTTAGGGTATTATAAACCGTTTAAGACTACGTCAAGTGTGACGAATATCTAGGCTTAGGGAGGGGGATGCAGTGCTAAGAAACTGCGACTTAAACCTAACAATTTACTTCCGGGCAATGCACCATATCGCTTGTCTTGCAAAGTACGTTAGCTTCGTATGTAGTAGTATCTTCTAACAAGAAAAATGTGCGCAAAAATATACGAAGATGTTAAGTTTGAGGAAAAAATGATGCATGGAAATTAATGTGTTATTAGACATCCAGATAAAAGAGATAAAAGTGTGTTAATTATATATATATATATATATATATATATATATATATATATTATACACATGTCTATGTCTATGTATTTATAAGTGATATAATGTGATAAAAATAAAAAGTATTAATCAATGTATATATTATATACATTTATTTGTGTATTGTTATTATTCTTTCTAACAAAAATGTGTGAAAAAAATATGGAGATGTTAAGTTTATAGAAATATTTTTCCTTCTACTTCTTTTTAATTAATAATTGCTATAGAAAATCATTTTATTTTCATTTTAGTTTCTCTTATTCATGTTCTCATGAAATTTAATCCTTGAATGCTCCATCCAGCTCAACTTTAATTTAGCTAAAATTTAAAATAATTCCAAAACATCAGAGTTCACACAAAAGATACACATTAGAAGTGCAAAAACTAATGTTAGAAGAAGATAGGAGGCTTAAGAAAAAAATTCATTGCTATGATGCGACTTTAAAATAAGTTACATCAGTAAGTATGTATATTGCATAGTTTAATTATGTAATATTATTTGAATTATATAATTACATTCGTCAATCAAATTTATGTTTTTTTTTTAATTCAAATATGAGGATTTAATAATAAATTTTATATTTTTCTTTTTAATTTAATATTTTATTAAAAAAATCACTTTATACTAAATCTTTCTAATTCAACTCTTAATTTCCTAAATATGAATGCGTCCTCGGTATTGGGATGTCAAGGGAATTCCTAAACCATAGCTTGGAAATTTGTGGTGTTGGTAGTGAAAATAATGGTGAGTGCATGCCTAGAAGCAAGACCTTTTCTTCAGGTTTCGAATCGCGTTGCTGCTGCTATTGTTTACTTGTTCATTCACAAGTAATTCTCCTCCACTTTCTGGAGGGAGAATGGTAAGAAAAACAATAACTTTGTTAACTCCTCCTCCGCATGGTTGACTTTGACCTGATCCTCCCAATTGAGTCATCAGAAAAGCTTGGTTGTGGTTGTTGCGTGGGGAAGATGAAAGTGTAGGAAGACATTCATTTTTAGGAAATTAAATTAGGAAGATTAGAGATAAAGTGATCTTTTAATAAAATATTAAATTAAAAATCAAAATGTAAAAAAATACAAAATTTGTTATTAGGTCTTCATATTTAAATTGCAAAAAAAAAAAACTTAATTGATTGATGATTACATAATTTATTACATGATTATATATGCAAAAGTTAAAATAATGTTCCAAGAAAAATCCAACCTTCCACTTTATCTTACCACTCAAAGTTCTAAAAGTACTTGTGTTAAACAAACAAATAAGTTCGTTAATACCCAAAATACCATTTCAATACAAATGAAAGGAAAGGAGATACTCATTCTACTCAGAAACATTATTAACGGTTTTTGTCCTGTCCATTTTGAGCAGAAATGAGTCGAAATACTCTCAAAGTTTTGAAGGAGACAAAGTTGATTGAGATCATCTTTTCATTTTTTTCTTCTTGAAAACTAGGTCTCTAGTTAGCCAAGAAAGTAAACAAAGAGACGACAAAGAGGATTAGAGATACCAAACTAGAGATTACTTGAAAAAATAAAAAATAAAACAGAAGAAAAGACTGAAATGGCACTTCCTGTACATGACAAGAAGAAGAAAAAAAAACTAAACCTATCAACTTTTTATTCCAACCAAAGCAGAGTCTCCTCTGCCTCTGCCCGGTTCCCATCCTCTGTTTCTCTCATTACTACAAATGGAAACTTGAAGAATCTCCCACTTGAGAAGTGCTGCTTGACCTTGTGTACTTCTTTGATGAAGATGGAGAAGATGACAAGTCAGACCTTCTCCGTAGCATCTGCCTCATCCCTTCTGCAACTCTAACTGCAGGGTTTGATTTGAACTTACGGCAAAATGACATGTGAGCCTTCACAGCTTCATCCATAGCTGATGCCTTTTTTCCTCCATGGCTCACTTCATCTCTCACTGCTTCTGAGCACAACCCACACAACCATTTCCCATCAAACTTGGACTTCACTTCGCTGATGTAGTCTTGGGTGCAATCCTCCTTCAATCCACAACACTCGCACTTCACTGACTCAATCTCCATCTCTTTATAAACTCTTTCAACTTTTTTGTTGTCTTTTTTTTTTTCTTTCTAAAGATGAGAATCCTTCTCCTTTAAACATGCAAAAGGGTGGTGGTGAGTGACCAAGAAGGGCAAAGTATTTGGCTTTGCTTTGGTTGGATTCGACCACAATGATTGAGGTGGTCTTGTTTATTTACTTGTGTGTAGCATGCTGAGTTTGCTCACTTGGGATTGATGGTTTTGTTGCTTGAAGGACTGGAAGTAGGAAGTGCTTGTTGTTGTTCAATGAGGGCTTTTATGGTGTGAGGAGAGAGAGAGAGAGTTTAAGATTGGGAAATGCCATAATTTCCTCCATGTTCTAAGGGACATTGGCAGTGGAAAATATGACAAGGCTGGTCGGAGGGACCTTTGCTCTGGCCCTTTCTAGCATTTAATACTTTAATTCTAGTCCCCATAAATCAAACTACCCAAAACGTAAAATATGTGGGGGAAGGTGGTGGGTACCATTAAAAGTTAATAGTATATGAATATTATAATCTTTTGTTGCCTTTTTACCAATTTTTTAGTCCATCTTCGTAATTTTTTATTGTTTGTCCCGTAGTCTGAGTAGTTTGATTGCCACATATTCATTTTCACAATTTTATGCCATTACATACATAATTCTTCTTAATAGTAATTATTTCCCAAGAAATATCTAAAACATTAATAATTTATTAATTAGATGGAAGAACCATTAGAAATCATCGATTAAATTTTACAACAAAATTAGGTACTTTATACTTTTAACATAACAACACACACAAAATATATTTATAGGGAGATGAGTACAACTAGTTCAACAACATTCTCATTCTAAATATTCAATGTTCAAGATATACACATATGAATTTCTTATTAGATATATAATTTAGTGCATGTACCAGTATTTATTACCAAGATAAGTGCAAATATTTTTATGATAAAATTCTCATTTTAAATATTTTATACAACAAATATTACCAAAATTACTTTATAGTGAAAAACTATTTGTTATTTTGACTTCCTCACGAATTTTAACAGAAAGAAAACCAAATTAGGAAAGAAAGTATACATGTGAAATGTTAACTCATGTTTTTAAGTGAATCTTCTGTTGACTTGGCTAAGCCTTCCTTCTTTCTTTTGTTCCACCCTATATTACACAAAAAATGAGGAAACAAAAACTCAGAGAAACTCAAAGCACATGGCAAGGTAAGCCAGATTTGCCGATCCGTTTAATTAGCTCAGTCCATGAATGTTACTGCAAAATGTCAACATTTCCCCCATAATGGCCATGTGGTTCGTGTGCAGTAGCCTATGCTCAGCAAGCTTCGGTCACCATCATAACCAAGAGAAAAGAAACTTGATCAAATCAGTGTGAATTTTTGCAATGTCCTTATCTCAATTTGATTACATTGCTCTGGTAGATTACCATAAATCCATGGTCAGTGTGACCGATAGAAGATTGCTGTATGCAATTTTCAGTAACGAGCTATAAGAAAGAATGTACAACCCAATTGATTTAGATGATAAAGTAATATTTATCTAAAAGATCAAATGTCACCATCACCAAATACGAGAATTAACTTACATAAGATTATTTAATTTAATCAATCTCAAATTAAAGTATTAAATATATAATTACGTTGAACATTTTTTTAAAAAATTATCATTTATAGAATCATATTTGACTTAAACAAAACTATTTTTTGTAAAGAATGATTTGTAATAAAAAAAATCGTGACAAGACCGACACATGTGAGAGATGTCTATTTATTGTTACTTCTACTTAATTAGATTTTACAACCATTTAAATTATTAGTTTGATTAATGAAAAAAATATTTTAGATAAATATCACCAGTATGGAAATGATAACTTTCATATAAATATTACTTGAAAAATAAGTTGTAATAAAATATTAATGACAATAAATACTTCCAATTTACTTCAGAAAAGGTAATTTTAACAGAAATTCAAGCCATAAAGAAAGTATTAACATTAATATGAACACTCTTTCATAAAAAAATAAAAATTAATATGAACTGAAGGTATCTATTTTTTTTTTTAAGTTGTCGCCTGATTGACCCCCACACCTTATTGATGTTTTTTTTATAGATATAATATCACACCATAAAGTGTTGCAATATAATATAAGGATGAAAAGAAAATGCATATAAGAGTTACAAAAATATACTTTCTTTTGAATCATAATTCACTTTAAAATTACTTGACAGAAGAATGTGACAAACAGCAAATTGACGACTTGACTACACATTGCCAGATTTTTCCTAGGTGTTGAAATCTGCAATAATACTACTCTCAGGCTCGATCACCCTTAAAAAACCTTTTCTTTTTCTTTTCTTTTCATCTCTCACAACGACAAAGTATCTTCATAGGGTGATTCTAGTCAAAAACCTATATGCAATGCTGCTTTTCCCCCAACAAAGTGTGCAAGGCAATTAATTACACAACATTGTGTTGGCCAGTATGTTCGCATGCAAAAAAATTTAATTAGCAACTGCACTGCACAATTTTGCACCCCTTCAATTATCTACAAGGACTTATCACTCACGGGACATAATTCTACCCCCACTAAACAATTTTGCACCTATTCAATTTATTTTGAACTCATCTACCAAAAAAATATCTTATTTTGAACTCGCTTTTATTGGCTTCCGTTAATATGATGCCAGAGTGACCATATCCTGTTATCATTGAAAAGGAAGTATCAATTTTTATATAATATTATTATTTCCCACAATTTTAATATTTGTTTGCGATCAATGTTGCTTTCAACTACAATTTTTTTTTGCTAATAATTTTGACGTAATTTCACAAGAAAATAGAAATGGACTTTTTATAATTCAGACGCGTGGAAGATCACCATTGGTCTGTCACTGCTCATGAGCTCAAAACCCTGAATCAATTTTGCCGGAAAAGAAAAGCAAGTCAAAGTCGGAGTATATATATATATATATATGTATTGGAGGAGGATGCGTATAAAGAAACATAGAACGTGCATGTTCTGTTGAAAGTTTGAACCCCCTTCCCCAACGACCCATTTGTATTTTCACATATGTTACTTGCTCTTTATTTCTAAATCTTTTGAAGATTTCTTGTACCATGGATTTCTTAACTTGGTTCAACCAATCTATAAGGGTAGCTTTCAGGCTTTAATATGATCACATTGACATTGAAACGAAACTGAGAGTGAATGCAAGGGGGGTCGATCGGTCCTCTTCTCACACTTGGGACTAGTGATCTGATTTTGAAGGCCTGGCCAGATCATCATTAAGCCACGGAAAATAAAGTTAGCTAGGTTCATGACATTAGAATAATCATTATTGAGCGGGCTAACTTGGCAACAATAATTGCGCATAAATTAGGTAATAATTTTAGGACCACTGTTGTTAGTGACCAAAGCTTAAATTTGAATTTACTATGAATTTATAGAAAATTTTCAACCAATGTAATATAAAACCTTCTTAAATCTTTTAATAGTAGCTTAAAGCTTTTGATTATAGCCTTCGTGAAAGTTGTTTGTTATTAATATGAATATCAAAGATTAGTGGTTAGATTAGTCATTAACAATGAAAGAGATTTAATTCAATTAGTTGAATAAGGTATATGAATTATTATAAATTTTTTTATATTTATCTTCAATTTATGTAAATAAAAAAGATAATCATTAACATAAAGAAGCCAACTATGGCTAATCATGGTGAAAGTGTACTATGAGCATTGAATAATTTTACCCGCAATGTCAAATATTAAAATCCTAGATTTAGGCGTCATTTTATGGGGAATTTACTTAATCGCCTCGAGTTGTGTTACATATAAAATCATTCATAAGCCTTCACCTAACAGTTTGAGTTTTTAGGTTAGCTGGTAATAAACAAAAGACAAATCTTAGACATCTAGTCACAATAAAATCAGTATCCAAATGTGCTCTGTTTGGAACTGAAAACAGACATATGATACCAGGACCACGCACAAGAATAACAAAAAGTGTGTTTGCTTATACCAGCCTTGTGATAGGAGAGTTTGGTTTTCTTCAGGACCATCAGGTCAAGAAGTTAGCATTGTCCTTCCAAGGGATAGCAACTGTAAGTTCCTCATTACTTATAGGTCCACATACAAGTCAAAAGGCTGTAACATGGGGTAGCTTGTCTGATAGGTGTATTGCAATTACGATGGCCACAAAAATGGTATGTCGGAATAATGTTTAAGGTTCACGAGCTAGACCAAATTATCACTTTTTTTTTTTCCCAGAAAATTTATGATACATAAGAACATGGAGATAGCATTTCTTCTTTTATGCAAATATATATTGTAATGGGGTATGTCTCCATTTTCTTGCATGTGACTATATCCGAAGCTCATCCAGGCAGTGAAGTTAATTAGAGTGTAATACTTACTTTTAAAGATTATTGCTATTTTTTTAAATAAAAAAAAAGGTAAGAAGGATTTACAAGGACAGGTACGTCCCTGTCAGGTTAACACCTATCTGTCCCTACACCCACACCCTTAAATATCATTGAAAATAAAAATAAGAAGAAAATAACAACATCCAGAGAGAAAAAACAAAACTCCCAAACAAAAGATTAGAAAGGCTTAAACCTATAGGAAGACAAATCAGATCTATTTCTATAAAAGTATCCTAGGCTAAAAAAAAAAGGATCGAATCCCACCAAGGATCTGAGTATGAATTGCATAATTAACTAATCTATATGCACAAAAGTTGTCTTTCGTGAGAATATAAGAAATTTTAATTGAATTGAATAAAAATAATCCTATAAAAATAATTTCACCACCTATTTTTAATTTTGAAAGGAATAAATTATATAGAAATTAATAATTTTTCTCTCTTATTTCTTTCTTTTTGTGCAAATAATTGAAATTTTAACATATTTAAGTTTTTTTTAGAAAATATTAAAAGTTGATAAATTCATGATGCTTAATAAATAATTGGAGTAGAAAAAAAAAATAAAGTCCAAAAGAGCAAATTGGTGATATGAAGATACGTGCTTAGCACGAATTAGGTGTTCAGCGTGATGCGCAGTCTCAACGAACACAACACGCTGAGCGTCACAATTACTTTAGGAAAGCAAGCCAGGAAAGTGAAGGCACACTTAGCATGAGACGCACACTTAGCACGAATACCGCCATATTCGCTAAGCGCGAAGGTTGGGTGAAAATTAAATTGATTTGTACCTATTAAAGAATGAGAGAAAAAAAAGAAAAAAACATACAGAAAAGTCAAGAAAATACAATTTATTATAGAAGATAAAGGTCAGAAGAATGAGAAACAAACATTAGAAGTCATTTATTCCCTATTTCCTTTCTCAATTTCTCCCTTTTACTAAATATTTCTCTCTTGCAATTGTAAAATCTTCTATGGCAATAAGAGGTTAAACTCCCTTTGTTAGAAACTTAACAGCCAATTGTTCTTTATATAATTTCTATTCCTATCTATTATGAATATTACTTTTGCATTATCCTTTCATGAGCTTAATTTTATTGTTTATGACTTAATCACTCATTTACATGATAAGTTTTAAGGGTAACGTTGAAAAATATTATTTTCTAATAGAACTAGGAAAGACTGTGATCTAAATAACTTCATCACTAGGGATATGTTGATTTTATTTAGTCTGATATACATATCTATTCTTAATGCAATTTAACTATTTTATCTCTGCAAAAGGATTTGGGAGAAAAGATAAATAAGTTAGGCTCTTTCACTTGAGGAATCTTAGTTAGAATATATGAGTAGATGTAGTTGTAAAATTGAAATAAACATAATTAGAGAAAAATCATTATTATATCAAGAGTAACTTTGATAGACTAAATTCTCAACATTCTCATCTTCTAAATTTAACTTCTATAATAAAATTGGATTTTCTCTTCTTTTTTTGTTTTAATTGATTAATTCCCTTCATTGTTTGTCTTACCTTCTTGTTTATTTTAATTTAAATTTATGTCAATTTAATTTACTGTTTTCTTTACAACCTTTTAAATCAATTTAATTATTGCTTGAAAAATTATATACTCACCTATTTAAATATAAATAAAGTTTTCATAAATTTGACACTCGAAACTTTTATTTTAACTTTATTACTCAAGACAATTTGATACACTTACCAATAAAACAACAAAAATATTAGGTTATTGATAGCGGTTAAGAGGAAGTCACACTCCACTCAAAACTTCTTGCATGCCTTAGATATGGCTATTTCTATGGACATAATTGCACCAAAAAGTTCACTATAAAGGAATGTTTGACCAGCAAAGTAGGTAGCAAAACTATCAAGAACAATACCGTTGTAATCTCTGAAAATTCCATCACCTGCAGCTTGACCAGGATTTCCATGAGAGCTCCCATCCGAGTTACACTTCACCCCAAGAAAGAAGAGGTCTATGCCACGTTACCTTAACAATGAACGGGCTTCTGGGAAGGTTGCAAATGATGTTAAATTGCT
Source organism: Glycine max (assembly GCF_000004515.6). NCBI lineage: Eukaryota > Viridiplantae > Streptophyta > Magnoliopsida > Fabales > Fabaceae > Glycine > Glycine max. Next base: position 38,545,787 of record NC_038256.2, on the reverse strand, counting down.
CCATCATATTGACTAATTGCTCTTTAAATTTAACTTCGATTCTAATTAGCAATATGAAAAAAGAAAATCATGCTATCAATTAGATAATAGTATAAAATCATTGGATTTGTTAAAATAATTTCATGTTAAGTAGTATACTGCTTTCGTTTACCAATAGACAATAGTATAAAAAATTACATTATTAGTACATTAGATTTATTGTTATATTATTTAAAGTTTAAACACTTATTATCAATCAATATTACTTAGATCAAAGTGAACCTAAAACTTGGATTTTTTTTAAAGTAAAATCTCATATTTTAATTTTGTAGATAAAAAATATGACTAAACAAAAAACTCTATTAAAAATAGTTAATCCATAAAAATAATAAATATTTTCTTTTTATGTAAAAATCAAAACAAATATTAAATAATTTACAATAATTCACACTATTAAATAACCAGTAAATACTTTACATTTATAATATTTGTAAGAAAAAAAACTTATTATCCATTCAACTTCGTCGTTTGTCGTTTCATTTTAACTTTCTGCGGCTGTGCTTGAGCCGCATTTATCCACCAAATAGCATTATTCCTTTCGAAAATCCATGCATATTTTTATGTTATGCTTTTTGTTTGTTTGCGCTGCTGTTAAGTTTGTTGTCCTATACTATAATATTACAACAATAATGTGAATTTAATCCTTCCTGCAAAATGCAAAAGTGAAAACAAAAAGAATCTAACCCGTCAACTCTCTTAAAGGACATTAAGTTGGGCTAGTACTCATTCTTTAATATGGACAAAATGTATTTTTCTTAACAGGTATTTAACGGTTGTTCTACTAGCTGGTTAGATAAAAGCTTGTTTCATGACAACTTCACAATTTAAACCTTTAGCATTACAGGTAAAATTCGTTTAAAGCCATAATTCATCTTTACGCAACTAACTAACTAATGTGTTGTTGATAAAAAAAAAAAACTAACTAATGCATTTACATAAAGTTTAGAAGAAAAAGAAATCATCCCTTTGCATGATTTAAAATCGATAATGACAAAATTTATGTCTCAATAGGGATATCTTAATTTTGTTTCTGTCAACAGGTGAAAATTGAAAATCCTCATTACTAGTTTATCAGTGATCACATGGCATAACCTTGTTTCATCTTAAACAGAATTCTTATATTTCGCAATATATATTTATACGTGGATTATTATATTAGTTTTTTTTACCCTTTTTTGCATACATTTTTGCCCTAGATATCCATTCAGACTTGATGAGTCAATGATTTCTCACATGCAGACCTTGCTTGGAGGTATCTTTAAGTATTAGTTGGAATGTTCAGAAATTTAATGGCGTTCACATGGCTACGCACATGGCACTTTACCTTCCTAATGTGGATTCTTTCTTCTCTTTTCCATCCAACCACTCCTCAATTGTATTTCCGCTATCAATCATTTAGCACTTGGTAACCTACTTTTTAATCTTAACAACTTAACATTATCCTGAGACACACTATTAGAAGGCCATGAAAATGGATAAAGCTTTCATACAGATAGGTCATAACCACAAAAGGCCAAATCAACCATCATTGATGCTTTAAATTAATGTTGGTCCATCATCATTAGCAGTGTTGTTGTCTCTCAAAAATTACAAAGGCAGCAACCACCAATTATCGAACTGCAAAGGTGCATGTACGTAAGAAAAATATTGTCTTTCAATTGCCAACGCTTTGAAAATGAAGTTCATTCTTTTTTTTTTTGGTCAAATTAAAAATTTGGTTCCCTTGGTTATTACTATTTTCATTTTAGTTTTTACATGAAAAAATGTTACATTTACCAAAAGTATAACATATTAGATTTGGTTCTTATATTTTTACCAAAAGTTCATTCTCACCACCTTGGTTCTCATATTTAATATCAATTCTATTTTTTTATTTTAGTCTTTACATGAATATATATATATATATATATATATATATATATATATATATATATATATATATATATATATATATATATATATATATATATATTTCAACCACAAGTCCGCTGTATAGGCTCACCGCTTGGCCATCACACGAATATTCTAACTTTAAGTCTGCTGCATCGCTAAGTTCATCGTATTCAAAGTACTGTTTGATTTAGCTCTTGTAGACTTTCATAATTTTGTTCTTGAAAGTCATCTCAATAGGTTAATTAAGAGATAAGGGTGTTTATAAATTACATTTAATCTCAATTCTTATGTAATTAATGTGAGACTTTTTTTGTGTATGGTGTATAGAACAATTTCATATTGTTTTTTTATTTTAGTTCTTACATAAAACATTACATTTTCTATACCAAAAAATATTTATAATTTGGTCTCTACTATTTGCCAAAGTTATAAAGCTGTTAAAAAATTTCTAATAGGAATCAAAACAAAAAAACAGTATGTCATTGCATAAACTAAAATGTATATTTTTTTTATATGTAAGAACCAAATTAAAATAAAACGTAGAATTTTTAATTAATCTTCTTTTCTTTTAACTGTTTCGTAATTTGAATCCACACGCTTGATGCTTTCACAGAATTTTGTATGGCCCAAACATGATCTCTGACATTAACCAAAAGCCTTAAAAAACTGGTTGTCATCGATCATCTTTGCACTGACAAATAGATTTATTGAACCAATAGCTTCGACGAATTCAGAACATAATCAAAAGATCTTTTAGAGACATTATTGGGTTCAGTAAGTGTGTATCTCAATAATATTTTATTATGTGGGGCATCTTATATATATTAGTTGTTGTATTTCAATCTTAGTTCAGGAGTTGTTGTTTCAGAAGTTTTGGTGTTTCAGAACTTGGTAGTTGATCAGAATCTGAAGTTTGTTTTGACCAGCTGTTATTTCGGTTAGTTAGTTAGAATGACAGCTGTAGTTTGTTAAAGTTTGTGGCCTATATATAGGGCCTTTGTAATCTACATTTAGAAGTTGTGATCAATAAAATTTTTCCTTCTTTAATTCAATTTCTCTTAAAACTTAGTAACAAGTTTTCTCCATTAGCGTTCAAAACTCCAACAGAATTGGCATCAAGAGCCTGGTTCGCTTTCAAGAATCTCAAGAAAGTTGCAGAATCTGTGAAAGATGGCTACAACATCATCAAATAATGGTCTTCCAGCACACCTACCAATATTTGATGGGAAAAACTATGATCAATGGATCGCGAAGATGAAGGTAATATTCAGATTTCAAGATGTGGTTGAAATCGTGAATACTGGAGTTGCTGCATTACCCAGAAACCCAACTGATGATCAAAATGCTGCGCACAAAGAACAAAAGAAAAGGGATGGTAAAGCTTTGTTCATCATTCATCAATGTTTGGATGCAGACATTTTTGAGAAGATTGTGCATTGTGAAAATGCAAAAGAAGCTTGGGATACTTTGGCTAGGAACTATGGTGGAGATGAAAAGTTAAAGAAGGTACGATTGCAAGCTCTAAGAAGGCAATATGAATTGCTGCAGATGACTGAGGGTGAAACTGTTAATCAATACTTTGTGAGGTTAACAAGCTTAACTAATCAAATGGTGAGAAATGGTGAAAAAATCTCTGATTTGATGAAGATTGAGAAGGTGTTGAGAACACTAACTCCTAAGTTTGATCACATAGTAGTAGCTAAAGAAGAGTCAAAGAATCTTGATGAGTTGAAGATTGAAGAACTTCAAGCATCGCTAGAGGCTCATGAACTGAGATTAAATGAAAGAAGCAAGATCAAAGACAAGTCAAATGAAAGTGCAGCTGATCAAGCTCTGCAGGCTCAGCATCAGAAGAAAGGAAAGTATAAGAAAGGCAAAAGAAAGAATCAGAATTCAAAGAACTCAAATGAAGGAACAAGCAAAGGCCATGATCACAGTTCTCAAGAAGGAAATAAAGGTCAGAAGAAGAAGATCAACAAGAAAGATATTCAGTGTTATAATTGTCAGAAGTGGGGTCACTTTGCAGCTGAATGCAAATCTAAGAAGGTACCAAGAGGAGAATCTGATGAAGCTCAATTTGTTCATGACAATGAGGGTTACGATTCAGAAGGAGCTATGTTAATGGCAATCATCAAAGAAGAAGATGATGATGATCAATGGTATCTAGACACAGGTTGTTCAAACCACATGAGTGGGAAGAAAACCTGGTTTTGTGAGCTTGATGAGTCAGTCACAAGGAAGATTAGATTTGCTGATGACAGTGTGGTGAATGCTGAAGGCATAGGCAAGATCAAGATTCAGAGCAAAGATGGTAAAGACTCATTCATTTCTGATGTTCTTTATGTTCCAAATATGAAAAGTAATCTCATTAGTATTGGACAATTGCTTGAGAAGGGTTATACTGTGAGAATGGAAGACAAGATCTTGAGAATTTTTGACAATAAAATGAGAACAATTCTGAAAGTTCAAATGTCAAGACAAAGAACTTTCAAAATTGGAATCAATATTGTTGAAAATCAGTGCTTGTTGACAAAAGCTGGTAATGAGAACTGGTTATGGCACCAAAGATTTGGGCATTTGAATTTTGGAGATCTCAATAAGCTTCAGAAGAAGAAAATGGTAATTGGATTGCCTCAGATTACTGAACCTGACAAGGTGTGTGACAAGTGTTGTATTTCAAAGCAGTCAAGGAGTTCTTACAACACTGAGATTCCAACCAGAGCAACAAGAAAGCTGGAGACAATTCACTCTGATGTGTGTGGACCATTTGAAGTAAAATCAATGGGAGGTAATAACTATTTTGTATCATTCATAGATGAGTTTACTAGAAAATTATGGATATACTTGATAGTTAAGAAAAGTGAAGTCCTTGATGTCTTTAAGAAGTTTAGAATAATGGTTCAGAATGAAAGTGGTGAAGTAGTAAGCAAGCTTAGAACTGATGGTGGTGGAGAATACACATCTAATGAGTTCAGGTCATTTTGTGAATCAAATGGCATTAAGCATGAAGTGACTGCACCCTATACTCCACAACACAATGGTATTGCAGAGAGAAAGAATAGAACCATTGTGAATATGGTGAGAAGCATGATTAAAGAAAAGGGTTTACCAACCTATCTGTGGGGTGAAGCAACTGCTACTGCAGTTTATTTGTTGAACAGATGTCCAACCAAGAGATTAGAGTATGTTACACCTGAAGAAGCTTGGTCAGGAATCAAACCGTGTGTGAAGCATCTGAGAGTGTTTGGTTCATTGTGTTTTAGGCACATACCTGATCAATTGAGAAGGAAGCTAGATGACAAGGCTCAAGCAGTTGTCATGGTTGGTTATCACTCAACAGGTTCATACAAATTGTATGATCCTATAGAGAAGAAAATAATGTTCAGCAAAGATGTAAAGTTTGATGAAGCAAGTAGCTGGAATTGGGAAGGTAGCTCATCAAGGAAGAATAGTATGGTGTATCTCAATGATACTGAATCACCAGTACAAGAGGTGAACACAAATCAAGGAGGTGCATCTGAAAGACCAACTAGAAATGTACAAGCTCCACAAAGGCTGAATGATTGTGTGAGGTTTCCAGATACTGCAGTGGCTGATGATGGTGAACTAATTCAACTAGCTATGCTAGCTGAATCTGAGCCAGTCAGTCTTGAACAAGCAATGAAGGAAGAGCATTGGAGGAATGCTATGTTAGATGAGTTACAGTCCATAGAAAAGAATGAAACATGGTCTTTGGTTAAGTTACCTACGAGCAAGAAGTGTATTGATGTGAAGTGGGTATACAAGACTAAATTGAAGCCAGATGGTCAAGTTGCAAAATATAAGGCTAGGCTTGTGGCAAGAGGTTTTCTGCAGAGACAAGGCCTAGATTATAATGAGGTTTTTGCCCCTGTAGCTAGAATGGAGACAATAAGATTGATTATTGCAATAGCTAGCTGGAAGAGTTAGAAGATGTTTCAACTAGATGTCAAATCAGCATTTTTGAATGGTGAGCTAGAAGAAGAAGTTTATGTGAGTCAGCCACCTGGATTTGAGATAAAGGGCAAGGAGGATTATGTGTACAGACTGAGGAAAGCTCTATATGGCCTTAAGCAGGCACCCAGAGCTTGGAATAAGAAAATTGACCTATTTCTTATCAGTCAAGGCTTTGAGAAATGCATCACAGAACATGGAATTTACTTTAGAAATTCTGATGACAACCAGAAGGTGATAGTATGTTTGTATGTTGATGATATGATTGTAACTGGAAGTGATACAATGGAAATTGAATGGTTTAAGGAAGCCATGATGAGAAAGTTTGAAATGTCAGATTTGGGTGTGTTATCATATTTTCTAGGAATAGAAATTGTGATGTCCACAGAAGGAGTGCTTATTCATCAGAAGAAGTATGCAAGAGACATATTGAAGAGGTTTAATATGAATAATAGCAAGCCTGTCACCACTCCAATTGATACTGGTACAAAGCTAATCAAGGAAGGCGTAGAAGAACCAGTGGATGCTACTTTGTTCAAGCAGATTGTAGGTTCACTGAGATATTTGTGCCACACTAGGCCTGATATTACTTATGGTGTTGGATTGATTAGTAGATTCATGGAAAAGCCCATGACTTCACACTTGGTAGCAGCTAAGAGGATACTAAGATATGTGAAGGGTACAGAGGGACTTGGTATTCTATATAGAACTGGAATTGACACACCAGATGCTGAACTATATGGATACTCAGACTCTGACTGGAGTGGAGATGTTAATGACAGAAAGAGTACTGCAGCTTATGTGTTTATGTATGGTAATGCACCATTCTCATGGTGTTCAAAGAAGCAGGCAGTGGTTGCATTATCATCGTGTGAAGCTGAGTACATAGCTGCTTCAATGGCAGCTTGTCAAGCTCAATGGTTATGCATGCTTATGCAGGAATTGGGTTTGAAGTCTGATGATAAGGTTAGAATTATGTTAGATAGCAAGTCTGCTATCGATTTGGCTAAGCATCCTGTAGCTCATGGTAGAAGCAAGCATATAGAGACCAGATATCATTTCTTGAGAGATCAAGTGAACAATGATAAGCTGGAGCTTCTGCACTGCAAGACTGAAGATCAACTTGCAGACATTCTGACTAAGGCTCTGAAGACGAGCACACTTGAAAACCTGAAGATGAAGTTAGAGATGAATTCGACAAGCTAAGATTGTAATAAGGAGGTGTATTAGTTGTTGTATTTCAATCTTAGTTCAGGAGTTGTTGTTTCAGAAGTTCTGGTGTTTCAGAACTTGGTAGTTGATCAGAATCTGAAGTTTGTTTTGACCAGCTGTTATTTCGGTTAGTTAGTTAGAATGACAGCTGTAGTTTGTTAAAGTTTGTGGCCTATATATAGGGCCTTTGTAATCTACATTTAGAAGTTGTGATCAATAAAATTTTTCCTTCTTTAATTCAATTTCTCTTAAAACTTAGTAACAAGTTTTCTCCATTAGCGTTCAAAACTCCAACAATATATAGACGATAAATAAAGCAGTACTACTATAAACAATGACCAGGATCTTGTATTAATGATGAAACCGTGGTCTGAACATTTTTCTTTTCTTAATTGCTAATGGGGCATCTATCTTTATACCCACGAGGACTTTATTTTGCCAATCGTGAGCTTTTGTTATTACATCAACATTGATCATTTGGACTCAAAACAGGTAGATTGCAACTTGAGTCCACTTATCTCAAAGCTTTTTGAGTGTTGTTAGTCACTCTGTCCTAAAGAAGTATATTCAAAGAATCTCAACGGGCAATACCAAATCATTTTTGCATCCAAAATCTTTTATAAGTGAAGCTAGAAATAGAAAAAGTTAGAGTTGTAACTAACAACAGAAAGAAAAATGAATAAATGAAAAAAAAAACAAAAAAAAAACTGCCTGAAACAAACTACTAAATTAATTTTATTATATAATTGAGAAAAAGAGGTGCATAAATATATAAATGCAAGCAAGGTTCTTATTGAATCATTTCATTATTTATTAACATATTTGGTAGAAAGATAAAACAATAGATGTATATAAAAAAAAGATACTTCTGTGTTGATAGTAGTATTATTTCTCCCGATTCGATGGTATAGAATGATTTGGACCATTGCACTAGTAACAAGAAAATGCCATATCGCAACTTTGGCAAGCCCCAGTTGGGATTTATATGGTTTCTTCAGCTGGCATTTCGCATCAATAGGATACTAATTGTGCAGGAAATTAATTAAATTTATTCAATTAGCAATGGTACTATTATCTTTTGATATGACAGGAATATAACATGCAATAAACATTTAAATGATTAACTGAGAAAAAAAAAGTACTAGTAGATCACTGATTTTGAAGTTAGAACCAATCGGTTCAATCACTCAGTCAAGTACCTTATTTAGTATAGCAGCATGAATGGTAACTAAAGATGTAGTTATGATTTAGGGTAAATGAACAATGTCCTGTGTTTCATTTTTGGATGATGAATGAACAATGATGATTATCTATGTCAATGCTTCAAGCAAGAAGGGTATATGAGCCAAGCAAGCATGAACACTAGTCCCATTCCCGGGGAACCCTGTCCTCATACTACTGATTCATGTTTTTAAGAACTCAATTCATTGGTCGTCACATATATGTGTGTGAGTGTGTGGCTTTGGAACAGACCAATATGGCTCCTAAAGGTTTGATGTAAGACCCCACTTGTCAACTTAAACGATATTAATAATTGTATGACTAAGAAACAGTAGTAGATGGTGACAAAGCATAGTGTGACCCACCATGTGCAAACTGACTGTAACATCCACCACCTGCCACATGTGAAGCCGCCATATAATTTTTTTTTATTTCTCAAAACGTTACTTCTTATGATCTTAAAATATGATGTCTAATTATAAGATATTTATACATCATTTTATTTCAGCAGTAAAAAATCTCATGAAATTTTATAAAATTTGTTTTACATTTTTTATTTTCATTTAATTATAATATTATTGTGTTAGATAAATATTATTTTTTATTGTTAAAAATAATTTTTTTTACAGTTTTTTTACAAAAGATATATATCTTCTTTTTAAAACAATTTCTTCTTCACATAAATTTACTCTAACGAAAAAAATATAAATAACAATTTTTTCACTTAAGAAATCCCATTAAAATTATTTAATATTCAAGATATTTTTCAAAGCTTTGTTAATCTTTTACTACTATGTTATTGTTTTCATGACAAAATTCGGTGCCATATTGTTTTCTATGCGAAAAGACATAAATACCGCACCAGAATCACATCTAAGGGTTCAATCATTATGCCTTGCGGTTGAATTGAATGAGAGAGTTGGATGAAGAGTAATCAGGGGACGGAAGCGGGAAATTTGAGCTGAAACTAGTTTTCGTTATTTGTGAGTTGAAACAAATTTGTACAAATAAAATACGCGATGAATTATATTTAAGTTTAATTATACAATTTATTTCTTAATTATAATTAAAGGTTTAATTGGATTTTTATTTTATTTTTTAAAATTGTTTAAAATACTATAATTATGTTATTTTCATCAACTTTATTAGTTAATTTGATGACATAAATTTTGTAGATAGACAATTTTTTTTATCGATCATGAGGACACCGTTTTTAAATGATAGGATTGTTGTACTTTTAATAATTAGGATATTTGATTGAATTTTTTAATAATGGAAGAGTCTAATAGAATTTTTAATTATAATTAATGACCAATTATGTAATTAAACCTTATATTTAAGTATTTTCTGGATAAAAAATTTAATAAATATTTATAAAAAAGATTACAAAAATTTATAAGTTAAAATTAACTTGTGTATATTACTTTTATAGAACGCTCTCATTTAATTTCTCAAAAAATTGAAGTATATTAATTAATTTAATCTTATAAATAATAGAAACTCGGTATAAATATTCATACAGAAGTTTATCTACACAGTCCTTCGTCTTCTCCATTCCCTCTCGAACTCCCTATTTTGTTCTTTTCCAAATGAGACGGCACAAAACATAATTCAGTTTAACATGCCATTCACTATTTCACTACATAACTCTTCTATTGCTTTCCTTCGCTCTCTACCTTATCTCATCGAATTCCTTTTTACCAGAACTTTCTACCATATATATATATATATATATATATATAACATTATTTATTGTAACCGTATGTCATTCAGTTTTTCACTACATAACTCTTCCGTCCATTCCTTCCAGACCTTCCAAAGATATCATTATAATTTGCTTGGATAAGGGATGACAAGGATCACAAGGTGGAAAAATAGGAAGAAAACAATTTCACTTACTTGAGAGTTTGGATATTTGTGGAGGGAACGAGAATGTGAGGGTGAAACCATTAATCAACATTCAATGAATTTGGAATTTTTCAACTTTTCTTCTTAAAAACCCGATAGATCCATTGTCAAATATAAAATGATAGTTTTGTGTCCTTAACATCACGTTATCCTATCAAATAATGACATGCATACCTTCTTTTCCATATTAAATAACCTTTATTTTGGTCGATCTATATCAAATAACCTTAATTGAATGTATTACAGTTTTTTTTATTAAAAAAATACATGTTATCATTTCATTAAAAGCTTGATAATGAAAATACAAAAAAACTTTATCTAAAATATGTCTAAAAAATTAAGTGCACAAGCCACAAGTCATCAACTTCACCAACACAGTACATTTCCATTCCCTCCTTTTTCTACTTTTACTAAACACAAATTATGTTCGATTCTTACTTGAAGCATAAATGAAACATAAACTCACTGCCTTATGCTGACATTTAACCTTTCACTAAGAGAGAAAAAAAACTGCGAAAATCACAGGCCAATGATGATTTAACATTTAGATTATATAAAATGGCATAAATCCTCCATTTTACCATAGATGAGATGTTGAGCATAAACACTCGGGATAATTACTTAACCTTATGAAACATGGACCTAGTGAATCTTCCCTCTACTAGAAGATAAGAAGAAAGAAACAAGAAAAACATGTTGCCTGTTATCTGATTTAGGAAATTGCCAATGACAATAGCTTATACAAGGAAATTGTAGTGTTGCTATAATATGATTTCAAAAATTATTCAAGTGTTTGAGTTTGAGAATATTATGATTAGATTTGATGTATATTTGCATGTTGTACCTTATAAATATTGTTATGAATGTTATCAAGATATATAAATAAACATGAGGCCTAATAACATATCGTTTTTGGATTATGAAATTGCGATTGAGATTAAGTATAAATAACAAGTTGAGTATGTGTTAATCTGTGAGATACACGTGAATATGTGATAATAGATTGTGACATTGTGAGATGCTAAATTGTGTATATGGGATATAGTTATGAATAAGTGTGTGGTTAATACTTGATGGGATATTACTTGTGTTGTAAGTTGTGAATTATACAATAACTTGACTGGTGTTTACCTTGAAAAATATATTTATGCGAGGTGTTAAAAAAAAGTGTAGGGTTTCAAGTTAGGAATTTAAGGCGTTAAATTGTAACGCAATGTGTGAGATGTTAAAAGGAAAGTGTAGAGTTCCAAGTTAGGAACCTAAGGTGTTAAATTGTAGCACAATGTGTTAAACGTGTTTGAAAACAAGTATGAGATTGTCAGTATTGTATAATTGTTAATTGTTATTCATGAGCTTTTAGTGCATTAAAAATAAGTAAGAAAATAGCATTGTGCCTCCAATTCATGATTCTTTTTGTGGAAATTGTAAATATTTTCGTTCTTGTATGAATTTATAAAGTATAAACTTCATTTTTGTGATCTAATGTTGAATTCAACTCAATTTGTAGGCTAAAGAAGAGAAGGTGTGAATTGTTGCTGATGAACTCGCTTAGTGAGACAAATTGGCTAAGCGAGCCTCATTCGCTTAGCGAGGCAACCAGCTCGCTTAGCAGATGCAAAACCCTAGAAGAGGATAAGTCAGAGGGCAGCGCGCTTAGCGCGCAGCCAGCTTGCCCAGCGAGGACGTTGTTTCTTCTCGCACTTAGTGCGCTTAGGCTCGCTTAGTGGATTTTCACTTACTCTCGCTCAGCGAGACATGCTCGCTGAGTGCGTCTTCGTATGCAAAGAAGTCCAAAAGCCTTTAAAACACTGAGTTGGTGGAAAATGAAAAGGCACCAAGCAAAACGAAAGAAGAGCAAGCTTATACTACGTGAAAACAGAGAGAAGAAGGCAGAGAGACTGGAGAGAATACATTCTTCTTCATCTTTTACCATTTTCTTTTACAAACACAATAGTTTTTCTTTGTATTAAGCTCTCCTTGTTAATGGAGGGCTAGAAACTTCATTGTTGGGGAGTTATTCTACTGAGCACTCTTAATGTAAACTTCTAACTATCTATTTAATGTTATTTTCTAGTATTCTTTGCTTCTATCTACATTTATTTTACATGCTTGTGGCTTGATCATCCATTTGTATGCTTAGTTAGGCTTTTGAGTGTTGGAAAATGCTTGAAAACCTTAGAACTTTATAGAGCAGCTAGAGGTCTGTGTATCTAGGAATAGAATGCAGTAATATAGTATATTTTGTACTGTGCGCGTATTGCAACTCTTTTAGAACGATTTTGTTGAGGAATCAAGAACAAAAGCTAAGAGAGTTAGGCTTATTCTTGTGAGGAATCATGGTCTGAGTAAATAGGTGGTGCAAGAGTGCTAGAATAACGTTAAATAAAGGAAAACCTTTTAATGCGGCAAGAGAAAGTTCAGTAGAAGACTCCCCGACGTTTTTACCTTGATATTTATCGCATTTTTACAACTTTGAGTTTATTTCAACATTGTTTAAATAGAATAGTACTTATCAGAAAATTAAATCATTGATGAACCTTTTATTTCATTTCCAAAGTTAAAAGTGTTTACATACTGAATATACATAATCTAAATGAAACAAATTCCCTATGGATACGATACTCAGTCTTACCATTTAAATACTACTTGTACGAATTGGTTCACTTGCCAATTGGTTAACAATAATTCATGAGCAATGTCTGTATGCAAAAGTTATTTTAGGGGTTGAAATAGAATTAGGAAGGTGAGACCCTAACGGAATCTTCGAAGTCTAGGCTTTCAGGGTAAATACACTCGGTTTGAGTGCTCTTTTAAGCCTTTGTTGATCCCATTTGGTTGGAGCATTCTCGCAAAACAAAATGACATTAACTGGTCACCTTATGATTTCACTTAGTGAGAGTGACCTGACATACTCATTGTGTGGTGTGTCTTGTTATGTACTTTTAGGTGTCTTGGTGCTGTTTTTCACTGACACGGTACCACATTACATATATGATTGACTCTTAGTGTATCTGTTGCATAACGTCTGTGTAATGATCATTGTGACTTGCTACGTGATGGTGAGTAATGAATTGTGTGGGTGTGAGATGTTGTGTTGTACTTGAAATGTGTTGTTTTGAACATGTTATTAATGTGAAGGTGTAAAATGTGATTTTATGATTAAATCCTCAGGACAAGTGATGTTATGCAATGAGTGGTAAAATGATGCGAATTGTGTTGAGTTTGTGATACTTATACTATATATATGTGTGTCTTCGCTTATCTCTACATGTTTAAGAACATGATAACTCACTCTCTATGTGTTGTTTGTGTTTGAATTTTGTGATGATCTCGAACCTTGTATTCATTGAAACAAATGACTAAGTGGATGATTTTAAAAAACCCGTGCTAGAGGACACTGGAATACAATGTTTTGATAGGATGTGACATTGGGACATGAGTTTCTGTTTCAATTGCATAATGTTTTAAACATGTTATTTTACTTTATTTTATTTTGCTGCTTAACTTAAATTTTTTTGTAAACTCAGACAATCTTATTTTAAACTGGAGATATTTTTAATAAATTTTATTGGGTAACAGTGAAACAAATGTGACTCTATTACCCACGTGAATTTGTTTACATGATTTGAATAAAATTAATTAAATTAAATTTCATATTTTTATATGTTTTTCTTATTTATATGCATGTCAGAATAGAAGACGTCACAATTGTCTGATTTAGGAAATTGCCAATAACAATAGCTTATACAAACACGTCCGAGGCCTAAAACTCGGTTCCCATTGTCGAATGACAATTATTGGCTAATAAATACAAAGCCCGAGTTCTTACAAAGAAGTAAAGGGGTACATGATTAAACAAAAAGGAGAAAGTACACTACAAAACAACCCCATGAATGATAATTCCGAGTTCTGACGAGACTGATACTTTCGTTGATGGTTAGCACTCTCTTGAGTTGCTCCAAAGCATATTGTGTAGAAGGTTCTTTCTTCACAAAATCAGTCTGTTTTAGTTTGAAGTGAAGTGGATGGCATGATAAAACAAGGCCTTGGTAGCAACTTTAGCATCATACCATATATATACAAAGAATTTCTGCATGTGTAAGTGATGTCTGTTAGATTTGCAAAGCAATGAGAACAAAACTTGGGTATAGCTGGACAAAGACAGACAAGTCCACGAAAAGCCAGGGGCAAACAACCAAAATCAATTACATTTCATCTCAATATCGGAATTGTCCTCCTCATTCACATCAGGATTGCCCCCAGGGAGAAGGCCAAGAAGAGGCAGAGGCAATAATGAGCTAAGATTGCAAAGGATTATCAAAGCTGCCAAGTTATCAAATCTGTCCTTGGTAATTCCAAATAGTTGAGTCAATCCCGCCCCTAACAATCCCCCAACAACACTCCCTCCATTAGATACAGACATGAGAGTTGCGAAAAGAGTTGCCTCCATTCCTTCGGGACATAATCTTGCTGCTAGCACAAGAACAGGCATGAAAGAAGCCTGAAATAAACTAGTAATCAGATGTAAGGCAAATTTCGCTCAAACAAATAATATACTAATAGTTGAGAGCTGTAGAATCAAAGCACAAGAAAGTTATCCACATGGTGCATGCTGATACTGCTTATTTCATGGTATGCATTGGCATTTAATTATGTTGTAAGTCATATAAAGGATCAAATTTAACTTATCATTATCAAAACTAACACAAAAAGTTTATGCCTTCTTATTTACTTATCCATAAGGTGAGAATCCTCAAAAACAAGTTGAAGAATTCCTTTTTTGATCACAAAAAGGAAGAAACAATTATATTTTAGGATTTAGACTTTAGAGCCTCCAAAATCCATGGAAACTATGTATACCTACAAACAAGCGGTCTATACAGAAAGGCACATATTTTATGAGTGGCTTGTAAACTTTACAACTAAGAATGTTCATGATAAATACCTATAAGTTAGTTACGTTAGTAATTAGTTAGGTTAGATAGTCAAAGAAATTTATGGGGTTACAATAGAAAGAAAGGGAATTGGCCTGAAACTGTATTGATAAATACCCATTAGTTAGTTATGTTGGTAATTAGGTTAGATAGTCCCCATTAAGGATGGGCTTATGCTAGCAGACCAGTACTGCCTATAAATAGGAAGAGGAGTTGAGACATCATTTGGTGAAATAGGATTAGAACAGGGGGAGGCCTATGGGAATGCTATTCATGCTTCGAGACCAGTTGGAAGCCCTATGCAACTTTGTTTGCAGATGCAATTGCTATTCACCTTGGGGGGGAGGGAGTATTGATAGATACTTATAAATACCCATTATTTAATTATGTTAATAATTAGTAGTTAGGTTAGGATAGTTAGTCAAAGAAATACAAGGCTTTATGTTGGAAATAAGGGGAATGGGCCTGCAATTGATTAGGCCCATTAAGGGTGGGTTTATATTAGCAAACTAGTAGCTGCCTATAGATAGGAATAACTGTTAATAGTTTAGAGGACTTTCGTGATTGAGAAAGCAGTGTAAGGAGTGGATCCATACCTCTTGAAATATCTGGAATCATGTATTGCTTTCTAGGGGCTCTTTCGTGATTGGGAAAGCAATGTAAGGAGTGGATCCAGGCCTCTAGAATTATCTGGAATCATGTATTGCTTCCTAGGGGCTCCTCCCAGTCAGTGAAAAACCAATTCTTTCTCACTGTTATGATACCAGTTCTATCAACTGGTATCAGAGCTCCAATGTTGGAGTTGTGGGGTTGTGAAAATAATTCCAAGATTTGATGGGATGGGCAATGCCTTTTGGTGGTTGATCAATTTGGATAGGTATTCTGATGGAACTTGGAGTGCACGAGAAGTAGCTATCTTGGGTTTGGATGACATTGAAAGAAGAGATTCTCAATTGGTGGTTTTCTTTCTTGGAAGAAGAGCAACCAAAATGTCACAATTTTTACCTTTGAGAAGGTGGTGCTTAAGTGCCTTCAACCAAAGCTTTGAGTTTGTCTTCAAGATTCAGAGAAGGAAGAAAGCATGTGTGAAAATGAAGTTCCAAGGATTAAAAGCCAAGAAAGAATCATGATGGCAAAGGGTGAATGGACCAAGAAAAGAAACAAGAACATCAGCAAAAGAATTGGAGGGAGAAAAAGACGTTGAAAAGTGAGAAAATTGTTGCTCAACAACCATCATTGCAAAAGCCACTACAATCATATTCATTCATGGAAATGAATGCGGTGAAGAATTGAAATCTTGGAGAAAGAAATGGTTTCTTTTCAGAATTAATGAGTCTGGTCCAATCCAATAAAATGGTAAAAAGGAAAGAACACAGGAAACCACAGCAACTGAATTCTTCCCAAGGAACAAACAAAATAACGTGGATGACCTTGATAAGTGATAACCTTCTTCAGCTGCAACTGAAAACACTGTTTCATGGTCAAGAATGCCTTAGAAAACAGAGTGCCAGAAAAGAACGGAGGCACTCACATTTTTGTATTTGACCCAAGTGGAATGAAAGTTAAATTTGGGCTGTAATGGTCTAGTTGGCTTGGTCACCATGCTTCTTCAATCGGTTGAAACGCCAGTAGGACTCTATTTCAGCAGTCACAAGCTGTTCATCTTGGGGACAACGGGAAACTTTAGGGGGAGAGTAGTGATAGATACCCATTAGTTAGTTAGTTAGTTAGTTAGGTTAGTTAAAGAAATACAAGAAAGAAGGGGAATGGACTTACAACTGCTAGACCCATTAAGGGTGGATTGCTGCTTATAGATAGGAATAACTTAAAACAGTTACTTGTGCTTTTTTTGTTTTAAACAAACAATAACTTAAAATCTAATATTAGCAAAACAATAGCAGCTTCAAAAAGTATCAACAATATTAGACTTAAATTTACCCTGAAAATTTAACATTATAATGAGAAAATATTAGATTTTAACAGCAGTGGCAGAAAACATTAACGGACTTTAAGCTTGAATAGAGAAAGATAAATGAAATACAAGAAACCTCATTTTTCTAGTAAACACAATAAAACTAATTAATAACAACTAAAGCAGAGATGGTATGACAGGTATGTTTTCCAGAGCCAGTAGTATATAACTAATGAGTAAAAGAAGACAATGATAACCTGACTCAAAACAGTGAGAATTAATGAATCACCAATTGCAAACCACTCATCACTAATGCCAAACTTACGGTTTAGTCCAGTAACAAGGAAAACCTGACAAAAGAGGTTAAAAACAACAGAAGAATACTTAGAACAGTCATCTCAAATTAAAAATATTAAAACATAACTGAAATATACAATTAACCTGAGTCATCCCAAGAGTTGAACCTAAAAGGGTAGTTGCAAAAAATATTTTCCGTAAAGGCACATTCTTCAGAAATCCATTATAAAGACCAACACCGAGCAGAGATGCAATTGAGGTAACAAGCTTGACACGTCCCAAAAACTCTGGGGTAAAACCAAGAGAATTTGTGCTGAAATGGATAAGAAGTTTTTTAAAACTGAAGTAAATGCTGTGAAGTGATACGAGAATACCAAAGTGGACATGAAACTCATTACAGATAGAAAAAAAACAATGATTGTATTCACAGAATGAACATACGTAAAGTAGAACATAGCAGAGTCAGACTGCGGAGTTGCTTGCCACAAGAAAATAAATAAAGTGGGAAGAAAAACACTACGCTGTCGCACAGAACCCCACAGCTGAATAATGCGCTGTTTTGAACTTTCCAAAAACTCTGGCCCAGCAAAAAGAATATTTAGCCCTCTTGTTGTACCAAACATAGGTTGTTCTTTTACAAGAACAGCAACTACAGATGTTATCAATGGAAGCAATGATGTGACACCAAAAACAAACCTGGAACAGTATAAACTTATTAGAATTTATATGAACATAATAAAATAAAAAACTGCTATCAGAAATCAAAAGTATCTTGGTTCATAAAGTTCTTTCAGTACCTTACTCCATATGCATCCAGCAAAGATCCACTGAAGTAGGAGCTCACAATTCCACCAAAGGCCGAAGAACCCCAACATAAAGACTGAAGAGATCCCGAGGTGCTTTGGGACTCACCACGTGCCCTCTCCACAACCATTGAATCTACAACCTAAAACACAGCTCAGTGTCTCTGAACAATTGAATCTATAAACTACAGCCAGTCAGCCATAATATCAGAGACAGATAAAATTGAAAACATAAAATAAGGTGAGTTATCCATGCATGACGCACAGTGATGGAAAAGGCAAGGTTGCAAAGGAACTTCAATACTTCAATATATATAGCACTAAGGTATTAAATATAGTATAACTATATTTAAAATTAAAAAATATAGTATATTTTAAACTAATCAAATTATATGAAAGTAAGTATCACAATTTGTCATAAGATATGCACTGGTGCACGAACATACCACGTATTAAAAATAAAGAAGATAGGAAGCGCACCTGCATAATTAAAGAATAATGCTAAGCCATACATCACCTAACATCTACATAACTTTTACCATTTGATTACAAATTATCCTACCTCATTTTCTGTTCACCCACACTCTAATTCAGTAACCTCACATGGTTGTGAGGAGGTGGTCTGCTTGGTGTTGATGTGCACCAAGCATCATTTATAATTAAATTATTCCAGAGAAGAAGTATATGTGAATTACTAAGTAGGAGACACTCACAACATCTGAGAAGGCAACAGATAGAGATCCAAGAAGTATGCAAAAACCAGCACTATATTTGTTGTCAACAAAAGTAGCCATCAAACTCCACGAGAGTGCACCAAGCAGCCCTGACAAAACTAGGTATGACCTTCTTCGATAACCAAAGAGGGGGACAGAATCACTGCATGCCATATTATTAAGTTCAATAATGAAAATGTGGTCCCCAGGATTGACAAAATTGAGAAAAATAATGAACCACTCATTTCAGGAAGAGGAAAAAGTGATGCAGTTTTAGACTCACCTAATAAACCCGTAAAGAGGTTTGACAAGCCACGGCAATGCAGAAAAACCAGAAATCACAGCTGCCTAGTCAACATATTATGCATGTAATGATGTAACATGTCAGTACTTCAAATATTACTGTATAGTTGATTCAATCCAAAAAGGAAAAAGTATCAGAATTTCAAGGAAATGCTATCACTCTTTTGGTTTCTACATTTAATTCAAGCAAAGGTCGCTTAACAGTCACACCTTGGATTGGGTAATTGAGCTGTAGTTATAAGATTCAAATGAAATTAATCAAAAGATGTGCATTAACTGCATATTAATTAAACCATAAGGACACACCTCAGCAGGGTCTAAATGCAAATCATCTTTTAAGTAAAAGTTCACAGCCAGTCTTGCAAGCCCTAAAACACCTTGAACAAAATAAACCATCGCAACAGCAACATTATCAGGGGATAATTCTACCCCAAACAATTTGATGCTGCTCACCCAATATTTTTGCTTTCTAGAAGCAATTCGACCAGAGGAGGAAGCCTCTAGATCTGTGTCCGCTGTTAAAGCATCGTCTTTTCCAGCTCCTGCCACAAAAATCAAAATCCAACAATGCTTCCATTTTTACATATTTGAATTTACATTTATGAATTTCTAAAATTAAAAAAATAATAATAATCCAAGCACAATTTAAATATCAGTATATCACTTAGCATAATCAATTGCATGAAAGACTGCATTCGCCAACCACATAGAAACTTTACATAGCAAAAAGAAAATTAAATGTTGCATGTCCCGTAGATGAGGAATTTTAACTTTGGAGCTTACTGATACGAGAACCTAAGAGAGGATCGCCATCATCGCTGCTGAGTCGGAGAGAGGACCCCGAGCTCGGAACGGTGCCGGAGATTTCCATGTCCGGCGGATTCCGACGCGTTCTCCGGCGGAATCGGGCTGAATGAGTGACAATTGACGTGCGGCGTGGGAAACAAGGATAAAAATGGGAAAATTTGGAGGGTAAAAATGGTATTAAAGACAAAATATACACACAATTCATTTTACTATAAGGCAGTAGTAATATTTATAGCCATTATTAAATTAACGAGTTAAAGCAATTCAAGTTTCAATCTCCAATGAATCAAAAGAAATATATATTCAAATTTCAATCATGTTAATTCACCGAGAGAAAAAAAAAAACGATCATGTTATATTATTATTCAGTGTTCAGGGTCCTAAGCTAGAAGCTATCGTCGTGTGAGGTGTGGTGGTGAATCGAGGTGGAGTTTGGATAGGGCCTTCTGCAGCGCAGTATAAAGCCCTTTTGTGTGTTTTGGACCTACAGAATGGACCAACTTAGAAGTGTTTGAAAACTAGCCTGAACCAAAAAAAGTACAAATATTTTTTTAATTCTTGTCATTTAAAAGTTATTTTCTCTTCTAATAAAATTATTTTTTATTTTTAATCCTTAAAAATTATATTTATTTTATTTTTAATCTTTAAAATACTTTACATAACACTTTAAATACTAAAAAAACATTATCTAAAGCATTATAAGAAAAAAAACAAAACAAATATAATTTACAATGACTAAAAATTAAAAAAAAATTACAAGAACGAAAAATAAAAATAAAAATTACAAAGATTAAAAAAAATATTTAAACCTTTTTTTTCTATATCTACGTTTGGAAAAATATATACTTGTATTCATTAAAGTATGGAAACCCATAAAATAAATCAACCAGTTAAACATCTATAGAAGTTATTAACGATAAAAATTTATCAAGTTTACCACTCTATGTTAATTTTTTCACCAAGCATCTTCAACTGTTAGTTGAAAATTAATTTCTTTCAAGCGAAAAAGATTACTGAAGTGGGTTTTGAAATTTGATTTTACTAACAAATTTAATTCCATATAAATGATTAAGAATGGAAATCATGATAACATGTTTAAGAAATATAATTATCTATCAACTATGTCATATCTTATCAATTGATCTTATCTCTTTATTATAATAAATAAATGTAGTTATTTTTTAAAAAATTGTTAATAAATGTAGTTATTTTTTAAAAAATTGTTTAAAAGGATAAAATTAGTAATTTAAACATTTAACTTTTTTTTCAATTTGATCCTTCAAAATTATTTTATTTAATTTTTCTTTAGTTTAACCATATTTATGATGGTTTTCATCATCAGAGATTCTGACCTTTTTCATTTATGACAATATTTTACCGTTGTAATTGAGAATTAAAACAAAACAAAGAGACAAAAGATTAAAATTAAAAATTAAAATTGAATTAAAACAAAAATAATAAATTATTAATTTTACCATTTTTTTATGCAGGATTTTTTTTTTATGCAGATTAATTTTACCATTTGAAAACATCAGTCCACTCTCTCTTATCTTGTAACGAGGACAAGAAAACAGCGTCATTCTATTTCTGTTTTAGTGGAAGTGGAACTCTTCAATTTTTTTTATATGTCTTCACTTTTCTTTTCCTCTCTTTATTCTGTACAAGACAAAAAAAAATTGAAATCTATCTATTTTCTGTTTGATTAATAATATTAAACTGATAAAAATAATAAAATTAACCTGCATCGGAATCCAATATATACAAAGAAGGTTTTTGAGGAAAAAGGAAGAGAGAAAAACAAAATAAATAAAAACATGGTAAATGATATGATGAGAGAAAAAAAAATGCTAGTATTCGAATGCTTTTTGTTTTTGTATAACTATGAGCAAAATCTCATGCGTTGGTATATCTACTTTTTATACCGAACGAAAACTATTTTGCACAAAAAGTAACATGTTCACTGTTCTAATTGTTTTTCTTTTTCTTTTTTGACAGAACACTGTTCTAGTTGTTAAAAAACCAAAAGCTATTGATTAAAATTAAAAACAATAGCTCCTTTTACTTTCTAAATCTAAAGTTTTTAAACTTTATTATTGATTTTTTATTAATTCAAACTTGAACACACAAATTTTTCAACATCTACTTTGAACAACTATTTTACTTTAATTTGTCACACAATAATTTGCTACAAATTATATTTTCCACACCTTATCCGGTCAGACACTAAAACCTATAGTTTTGCAATGTTGATTTAACATACAGCTACATATAATCTGTTTCGCCCTAACATAAAATTGATATTTCGGAAGGATCAAATTTTCATGCAGAATGATTTCTCCTATCATCTTGAGGACGTCCATTTCGTATTTGAAGAACAACTTAATAATAAAAGTTTACTGAGACCAAAAATATTTGTGTGCCTTACCAAATCCTGTTTCAAATAGATTATACAGGTTTGTACCAAAAAGGAAATTAACCGTTTCTAAAAATAAGAAAAGCAAATATTCACAAAGATATGCTAAGGGTAACTACGTTAGGAGTTACTTATATTAGTTTATTGTCATATTTGTTTTGCCACAAATGTTCCTCTTAAATCTAATGCCACAGAATCATTCCTCTGACCAAGTCAGAAAGCTGTTCCCTTGTAAAACTCAAAGCATGTGCTCCAGTCCCTCAAATGATACACAAATCTATGGATTCTCTAAAAAGAATACTATGTACAACGGCTCCGATCATCATGTACTGTAAATATGCTAAAAGCACAAACAATCAATCGATATGAAAAGAGAAAAAGAATCTACTAGAGATGATGTCATTGGTTTGGTCCTATGTGCGTGATTATAGTATTATTATTACTGTGGAATACTTTATATAAACAAAGATAATTTGTAAGCTCAAGTCATACACTGGTATCATTACAAAACTGTGGCCATCCCAGCAGCAATCCCATAATTTCATCATTTCAATAAAATCACTTACAGTATCTCTGCCTTTTCAATTCCTCTCTATCTTTCTACACTGCTACATCAGAGAGGGGTGATAAGCAGAAATAGAAAAACCAGGTGATACAGTGATTCAGAATTTCCAAGGACTATTTTGTGTCCTAGAAAAATAAAAATGAAGGTGGTGTTATTATTCTAAGCCCTTTGAAGTTTGAATCAAGATCGAATGGCTTTGGGTGGTGTGGGGATTAAAGGAATGGAACTAAGGCCCATAAATATCACTGGCTTCCAATTTGCTCATCTCTTCCTCCAACAGCATCCCTTGGTACCGGCATTCATTGCTGCAAAATGCTCTCTCACCCCTGCAACACAACACCATGCAACTAGATTTAAGATCTTTTTGGGTTTATTGACACCCTTTCAGCCTCAGGGATAATACTTCTAATCTAAAACACATGCAAATTAGCATAACATACTTTCAGATTCGTAACCATTTTTTTTTAAATCCTAAAGTAAAAATGGTAGAACATCGTTAACTACAATTGAAGAATCACATATCATATTTTCTATATTATAACAAAACAACCATTTATGTTTGACTAAAATCAGAAAACGAATAGAGTTTTATTAGCTTACAATATTTCAATTCACAATTTCCCAATCTTTGTTGTTTTAGGAGCAGGGGTGGGAATAGTTATTAACCATTGAGAATTAAGACCAAAAACTAGATACAAAGAAGACAAAAATGAAATTAGCCAGATATGGCAAGCCTTATTCATTATGACATCATATTTGATTTCCTGCAAAAATATATGAAAGCTGTACCCTTTGATGATCAGATATTAAAGCAACTTTGCAGTACACAAATGAGCAAAATTTCCTTTTTTTTTTTTTTTACCATAGGTAGCCTCTATCAACTAATCCTACTCAGAGCAGAATAAGATCAGACACACATTGGAAAAATTTATTGCTTATAATAATTCTACCTAAGTCGGATAAAATGGTTTTTGGAAGATGCATGTTGTCTTAAACAAGAAATGAGCACAATTTGTTGTCAATTCACATCTCAAATTGAACATGCCAATCAAATTCCTATCTCAAGAACCAAGAACTCAACAGTTTATTGTTATCATAGATGAATGCGATAAAGATAAAGAATAAGCAAATTTACCTGTACATGTAGATGTCTTTACCCTGCCCAAGATTTTTCTTGCAGTGAAAGCAGACACTGAGAAAGCTCCGAGAGTGATAGCTGGTTTGATCAAGAAAACATCCATTTTCCTTAACAGAAGAAGCAGAACACCCAAGTTCAAAGCAGCTACTCTCAATGATGCAATTATCAAATATGTGAGTTGTTCTCGGGTTAGGCCCGCGTGAAATCACGCGCGTGTAGTCCTCAGAGAGTTCCATTTCGCTCGCAGAGAGACACCCCATAAAGACACGCTGAGAATTAGCATCAGCAACCCCAGAAGAAGAATTTCCCTTCTCAGCTACGAATTTGGAAGATTCAGATGGAGACAGTGGAGGAATCTGAATCTTGAGCTGAGATCCAAACACAACCATTCGAGACTCCGATTTCGAACTCACTTCACCGTGTTTCTCTTCGTCAACAAGAGCATCAACAAGGCCAAGACCAATCCCTTTGGAATCCAATTTGTCCCAGTAACGCTTGTGTTCACTCACTGGGGTTCTGGGGCTGTTAGTTTCGGACCAAAAAGGGTTCTTGAAGCCAGAGAAAGGCTTGCTGTCGAGTGTGGAGGTAGGGCTCATCATGGTTTCGGTTTCATGGAAACCTTTCGGAGTGAAATTGGTGAACAACCTCGGAGAACTGAAGAAAGATGATGAAGAGGGTTTCTTGTTGTACTTTTCTGAATCTGCCATTAGACCACTTGTTTTTTGTTTTTCTCTCACTCACTCATTCACTCACTCACCATAGCTTATTTTTATGTTTCCTGAAACCAAGACACGGAATATGCCACAAGTTTAGAACCTTGTTAGTGCTCATAACAGTGTTTATGTTTGTGTTTGTGTGTGACAGAAAGATCATAGGAATCACCTGAAAGGACAAGGTTGCCAACCAAACACTGCCATCAGTTTGAAGAGGCAACACCTATAAATTCTGTGAAGGCTTAGAAGAAGAAAAGGGAAAAACTGCAAATTGGAAACAAGTTTCCATGTATAGAAAGTAGAAACCTCTCTCTCCCTCTGTGACCTCCAATCCAAACCACTGAGAAAAGAAGTGGAGAAACAGATATAGAAAAAATAGATTTTTTTTAATGTTTTAAATGAAAATGGAAAATGAAAAAGAAAGAAAGGTGACTTTTTTCCCCGGCTTTCTCGGCCTCCGCTCTCCTGTGTCTGAGAATAGAATCACGATGGGGCTCAAAAACGACATGTGAAGAGACCCTCAGTGGTCATGATCAAAGGACCAGACGTGCATGCATCAGACAGCAGAACAAAGATGAGTTTGTATTTTTGTTCCTTCTTTTCGCTACCTTTATTTCTCCCTTTCAATTTTTCTTTCTTCTTCCATTTTGCATTTATGTCTAGGCCTCCTATTTTCAGTGCAAATTATTAGAGTCTTACGAGTAAAAGCCCAAACACCCTCTATGGTAAAACCCAAACAATCGGTCCCTAATACCCCATTTCACCACCAAAACGTAAAAAAAAGAAGGAAAATTCAAACAAAAAAATATTAAAAGCAACTTGGGTGATGATGGTAATTCATAATTCATAACTCATAAAGCTCCTCTCTTTTTTCTCTTCTCTCTCCCTTTTATGACTAGTGGGGTTATCTCTTTCCACTGTGACTTTTATTTGCCCACTACGTACTACTAGTTCAGGCCTCCATCATGAGCCCTGAAAAATTGGCATGGAGTTGAAGAGAGAGCAGTGATACTGAGAAAGAGAGAAGCATAGACAGGACACACACAAGACAAGGGAAGAAATTAATCAGAAAGCGGTTTGTGGTAGTAGGAGGAATAACCGGTTGGTGGGTTGTTATAAAGACGCGTGTGTTTGAGAATCAGTAGTTTTTATTTTACTTTTTTCATTTTACTTTTTGTGTGTGTGTGTGTTGGTTTCAGGAGAAAAAGAAAAGGATCAGTGGTATTAATAAAACCAGCACACTATGCTCTTTTTTCTTCTCTTAGCAATGGCAGTTTTTTATTTACGAAGGGAAGATGGCCTAGGCAGTAATTGGATTGGGTTGGTGTTTGTGACAGAAAACAAAGGTGGCGTTATGTGAGTGGTATTTCAATTTGCGACCGACTATCTTTATCTTTCACTCTCAAGTCCCTCAGCATCAATGGATCAGAGAGCCACGGAGTATTATCGGAATATTTAGTATAATAGCTTGCTCACATCATACATAGAATAGAAGCATTCACGAGACTTTAATTACAACATGCCTCTATCTATGCCTATATCACATCTTAATCTAAATTAAATTAAATACCAAGAAAAATTGGTACTTATTTTATTTTGTTAGTTAGAAATGCAGTTATTTTTATCAATAGATTTTTTAAGGATTTTTTTATCAATAGATATAGTTTGCAATACATATTGAATTTATGGAAGATAAATTGAGTTTGATTTTTCTGCGGGATACATTATTGAAGAAAGACAAAAAAAATTAAGTATAAGTCTTAAATTAAGAAGACAATTATATAAGCGGACAAAAAGACTAAAGTTTACCGGATACTTTATGTTATATAGGGACTAATGCCTAATTACCATGATTAGAAAATGCACTTATTTTAAAGTTTAATAATTACCAATGAGGTGGACTATGAAGACAATTAATAGTAACCTCGCAAGGAGGGAGGCGGGGGAGGGCTGGAAAGAGGAACATAATGGGAGCACAAATATTGAATTTTATTAAATGTTTCGTAGTATTATATATCAACTAACTTATATTCCCATCAAGAAAAAAAAACTGAAGTTATATTAGGAGAGAAAAATTATATTTATTTTATCAATTAGGGTTTAGTTTATTTACATGAGAACTTTCAAAATAATTGATGACAATTTATTTATTAAAAAAGTTAGTTAGATTTTTTATTTTTAAATAACTTTATTACAAGTATCACTAAATGACATAAAATAAAAGTATTTTAGAAGAAACCATAAATTAGTCCTTGAATTTCTATAGATGGGATATTTTTTTACCTATAGAATATAGATGGGACATTTTACTCATTAAATTTTTCAAAACCCTTATTTAATACTACATGTGTTTGTAAAAAATCATTTAATTTAGTATTTGTTAGGTTAAATTAAAATTTTAATCTTCTTAATTTTTCACATCAAGGATTTTGTTTTTCCTGATTGTTAATTATAACATTTGATTTTCATAGTTTTATAAATTATTGATTTTGATTCATTTGTTAGATTATTAACAAATAATACTAATAATTATTAAGTTAATTATAAATTAAATTTTTAATAATTAATTTTTAATTGACAAGTGACCTTTATTATACATAATTTTATTGAGTGATATATAATCACTACACACGATGATTTCTTTTTGAATATTTAACACACTTACATGATTTAAACCACAATATGTGAAATTTTTAACAACATGTGTGACATTTTTTTTTAATAAAAATTAATAAAATATTTTTAAAAGTGAGTTTAAAGCTTAAACCTTTATATATATATATATATATATATATATATATATATATATATATATATATATATATATATATATAATTTTTACCTTTTTTATTATATAGAAGTTTTATACGTTATTTTTAATAAAATGCATATGATTTAGAAATTATTTTAATACTGATTTTTAACCAATGTTTAAGGTGAAATGTTAATTAATTTTTATTGTTAATTTGATTTTTATAAGTTCTATTTTTTATAATATTTATTTGCGACTAAAAGTCAATAATATTTAACAATTCATGTTCATACCATTCACAAAATTATTATAATAAGATATTTGTTATGATACTTGAAGTAACTTTATAGTTTTGGTATAATTTTTCAGTCAATCATTAAATAAGTTTGACACATAAAAAAAAAAAAGAGCAAGAGAAAATTCTAATAATTCTTGGAAGACTTATGTCAAAATTTGAAGGACAACTAGGGTGTGTTGAGTTTAGAATAAGAGGAAATAACAAATAACAACAATTAAACAGAAATTTAATATCACATTCTTTAATATATTTATAAAAATATTTTATTATTAATTAAAAATTATAATATCATAAGTAAAACTTAGTAAATAGTAAGACATAAAATTCATATATAAAGTTTTACCCTGTATAAGTAATGAAACATAAAGAGGATTCTACTATTATTATGAAAAAAATTTAAAAACTATATGGTAGGAGTAATATTTTATTTTAAAAAGTTAAAAAACATTCAATTAGAAAAAAACTAACCAATGAGTGAAGTTTCAGAGTCATTTGTGCGGGGGCCCTCTTTTTAGATATAAGAAAATACTACAGAAACGGTAGTGGAGAGTTCACGGACCCGTCAGTAGAGCTGTACATGACCATCAAATCATATAATATATAATATCACTAAAATACTTTACCATTGTCCTACGTCAACCTAATAATAACGGGTCCCACTTCACTTCATTGCTTCTTTTTTTTTTCCAACAATATTTATATTTAATTCTCTGAGTCCATGTACGTCACTTAATTAACTCGGACCCATAAGTCATTTACAATTTTAATGAGAATGAGACGTCTACTTTTAATTCTTTAACTAAAAAATTACATCACCTTATAATTTTTTAAATATTTATTAATTTTAATAAAATATTTTTGACTAAACAATTTTAGTATTAAATGTTTATAATGAATAGTTAATAACAGTTAATAATTAATCAAGTCACTTAATTAATCATAATACTCATAGTTAATCTAGAGGAGAGACGTCATCATGTATTTATTGTATATATATATTTTTTTCCTTGACCCTATAAATTGGCATTTGAATTTGCTTTTGCAGCATTAGCAATTAGCAATATGTGCATCTACCCCAACATAATTCCTAAGGGGGGAGAGGGAGGGGGACCCCTTTGTGATTAGCCACTGAATCATGGTTCATGATAGCACCAAGGCAGCGAACCATACCCAACCCATCACTCTGACCCCAGCTAGCCCATTGATTGGTTCAAATTTGCGTCGCTCTTCTCATGCGCCAAGGTGCTTTTTAATTTGTGGACTTGGAGCATGCAGCAACGTCCAATGAAAGAGTCAATAAGTGGAACCTAGGAGGCGTGTGCGTTCTTCAAACATGATTAAATTAACCAAGCTCCAAATACTTTTACAACTTATAAGCAAGTTAGGTTTGACGTTTTTCGTGTTTTGATATAAAAATGCATCCCTTGTATTGTCCCTAACTAATCACAAGTTATTATGATTGACCAAATTTTGTGACCTTTTTGAAATTGAGAGACTTTAATAGTTACTATAGCTCATATATTTAAACCGGGTTTTAAAAAATATTATTCATAACCAATTATGAAGGAATAAAAGGCGAAAGAAATGATGCCTTCGAAATATTTATATATATCAAATTCAAAAGGTAGGTCACTGCCTCACTGATGGGTTGCTTGTTTGCTAACTAAATAATGGAACCCTCCCCATGGCTACCTATATATATTAGGCAACCTAGCCAGCTATCCTTTTAAAAAAAATATTATAATGTTTTTACTAGTTTTGGCTCCCTTCTTGCATGACATCTCCATGCCAGTGATCGTAAATAAGAGAATGCACCTTAAGGTGTGATTTGGTTGAGGGAGAAAAATCACTATTTAATTTTAAAAATAGTATAGGTCTCTTATTATTATTATTATTATTATTTTACTTTAATTTAAATATTTCTTCTTATTTTTCTTTTATTCTTTTCTCACAACTAAATTTACCCTAAAGAGTAGTTTAATGGTGAGAGAGAAGTTACTATTTAAGGAAAAAAATTTAAAATATAATACGAGTCTTATACCACTTTTTCTCTATTTTAATTGAAATATTTTTTTCTCATTTATCTTTTATTCTTTTCTCTTCCACACAACCAATTCTACCCTAAGTTTGAGCATGCATTTGTTAATGAATGAATGTAGCATGTGTTTAGATTAGCATTAAAAATGCAGGTATCGTAAAATCTTCATGTCTAATCAGAGAAAAATGTAAAAATTTTAAAGAGTAATTTTCAATTTGACGTTGACAAAGTTCTTTGAGATATGTATAGTGTGTTTCAGCGTTAAAAATACGTGTATACGAATATTTCCGTGTCATAATAATTGATGAGTTGCTAATGATAAAAGAAAAAATAGGATGACTAATTTGTAGATTTTTAATAATCATTGAACATAAATATTTGGAAGACACGCGTTTTTCCTTAAAGGTAGTGCACTGGTGCTCAAATGTTATTGATTTTGTTTGAGATGAAGTTTTTATGTTTGTTATGTACAAAATATTAATGCAAAATTTTCAAATTACAACTCATGTTTAATTATTAATTTTGTAGCAGATCATTGCTATATATGAGTCGTATTTAAAGTAGGATACATGGTGAAATATGAAAAATATTTATTTTTAGTTTTAACTTTTATCATATGTTTGGAATGAGGAAAAGAGAGTGAAAAAGAAATAAAAAATTAAAAATTTGAATGAAAAGAAATGTGAAAGGAAATAAAATTTAAATTTTTTTATATAAGTTATTTTTTCTTTCTACTTTTTTTAATCCAAACAAAAAAAAATTGTTATTCGTATTTTTTTTTTCCTATTCTCTTAATTTTCTTCCAATCAAACATACCATTAATCATAACTGAACCAAAATTTTATAGTTTTCTTTGTTTATATTTTTATCTTTGAATCAATCTAGTCCCGTAAGCTCAAACTTAATATGGTCATTCATTATCGATTTTATTAGAGTTTAAGAACTAAATACTAGAATTTAAAGAATTGTCTTGATTAAATTTTTTTATAAGGTTAAGGATAAATTTAATTCCCACCAATCCGTTCCAGCTCATCCGTGTCAGATATACAGGGTGACAATTTTTTGTAACTTATATAGATAATGCATTCATTATTGCATGATTAACACATCAATTATAATGAGTTTTAAACACTATTTGTTTTAATAGTTTAAATACTTGATTATTTCCATGAAATGATTCTGATCTTTTGACATACATTTTTTTTTATATTTGCTGTCGGCCATTGGTTTTATTTCTTTAAATAGTTAGCTACAATGATTAATCAAAGTTTACTGATTTAAATCATGCTTAAATGGAATTATCTTATTTTAATCTATATATAATTCCGTTGAAATATTAGCTCATCATGGTTTTAGGTAGTAACAATGGATTCTACTTGTTCTTCTTTGGTTAGTACAATTTAATAAGAATGATTAAACTAAAGTGTAATATATATATATATATATATATATATATATATATATATATATATAAAACGACTAAATTACATTGATATAATTTTGATAATTGATATAATTTTGACAATTATTATATTATTTTATAACTTTTAATTGAATAACATTTTCTTAAAATTCACTGTTGATTGAGAATTCATTTCACATGGATGATATATAAATTTCATATTATATAAAATCATTTGTTATCTCATTCATATAAATTAAAATTAATATAATATAAAATATTTCAAACTATATTAAAATATGAATTATTTAATTACATTCTCATATCAATTTATATAAATAATATAATAATTATAAAAAATATATTAGTGTAATTTGATTTCTTTTAAATAATGTAATAATTGGGACTATTTGTACAATTTGAGTTCATTTTGATTAACCCAATTATTAACGGGCTTATGAATTTCAAAATATATTAACTCAATACAACATAAAATACACATAATATTAATAATTGTGGTCAATATATTGTTAGCTTAGTTTGAAATACCTGCTAGGCCCAAATTACAGGTTGAGGTTACTATGCTGACCAAAGAAAAATGTTTGAGGTTGCTGTGATCAATATCATTTTTTATTTAATCTTCTGAATTGTATTTGTTTAGATTTTTCTTGATTTCTTCTTTAAATTTTCAGAATATAATGATATTACTTCGATTTGAGTTCGTTTTGACTAATTCAATTATTAATGGGTTGATGAGTTTCAAACTCAATTAACTCAATCCAACCCAAAAATACATATAATATTGATAATAAAATTATATTTATGATTAATATAGTGTTTTTTTTTTACTGCATTAATATATTGTTAGTATGAGATACATGTCAGGTTCTAAATATAGGTTAAGATTACTACATATGATCAATATCATTTTTTATTTAATCTTATGAATTGTATTTGTTTAGATTTTTAGTTATTTCTTTTGATCTTCTTACAAATTTTCATAATATAATAATATTTTAATTGGCTGATCCAACTACCTAACGTTAAGATCGGATTAGTTTAGTTTGATTTTTTTTATACTTAAAGACAACAAACCAACTCAATTGAAACCAATTATGTTTTATTGGATTAAATCTAATTATACTCTTACTTTAAACTTTACAGGAATTATATAAGTAACCATAATGTACTTCAAATTGCAATTCAAAATTACATGTTTTAATTTTATTATATTATTTATAAATTAGTTAATTTATTTTAGCACTTTTTATTAGTTATTGGTTCACTGCAGGCGCTAAGCGCCGGCTGGCATTAGTAGCATTAAGTTAAGACATCTCCAATGGTGGGGGGCATTTTTGGAATGCAAAGAAAGTGCCATGCATGCTGCATAGAGCAATCAGTATTAACCAGTACTTTTTACTGAAAATTATGTGCCTAGTAAATAAGATATTTGTTTAATTACTACGTGTTCTTAACAACGGAGTTGATGATACAGTACTATATTAATATTTTATCCCTTTTGAATGCAAGAAGATGAGCACTTAGTGTCAACATCATGCCACCAAAAGCGTTAATTCTGATTGAGGTTAGTGGAACAACTTTCAAACTTAAATATAATGATGTAACCCTAATTAGAAACAATTACTGATGGTTCTCAAATCATATCCTGTGGCTATGGTGATTTTAGTATAAGGCAGCTCCCACCTCACACATGCACAGTCGCATACACAAATATGAAACATATTAAGAGGATTCTTCTTATATAAGAGAATAAGAGAAATGAATCTTGGCTATTAAATTAAATTATAAAAGAATTAAAGAATAAGATTAAATAATAAATTTATATATTTTTTAAATGAAAAATTATTTGGGGTTATAAAGAAAATCAATATAAATATAATGTATTATCAATTTGGTTCAATTAAATTTTCACAGTAAAAAATTGTATTATTTTTTTTATTAAAATATAATTTTTGTTTCTCTTTAATTCTTAACTTGTGATTTTAGTTTTTTTATTTTGTTTTAATAATTAATTTTGCATATGTTCATATATTTCTTTAATTATGGTTCAACTTAACTCTAAATATAATATATCATTTAAGATAACAAAAATAATAATTTAATTAATAAAATATAAAAAATAAAACATATATAAAATTAAGAATTGAACTAAAGGTATAAATTTTTTAAAATGTAAGAAATAAAATTGAAAGAAAATTAAATTTATAATTTAGCCCAATTTCATATTTTTTTAGTCTTCAATTTTTTATTTAATCGATTTTCAGAATTTTCTAATTACTTTTACGATTTAAAATGAAATTGATGTGATTTTCAACCTCTTCTCTTCAATACATCTATATTTTTGAAGCCTAACGAAACGGTAGGACCACCCACGTTGACTCTGCCCTTGTTTGAACCCACGTCAGAATTAAACTCAGCCACTTGTGTCTTTGTTCTTGTTAGGATTATGCAAGATAAATTTTGCATATCTATCATTTCTCTCGATTAGAACACGAACTTTGATGAGACTACGAGTAGACAGCACCTTGTTGCACTGTCCTTGGTTTGTACTAAAAGTCTTAGACTACGGGTTTGGTGCAAGTAATGCAGCATGCTATAATAATGTTACCCTCGGTTCGATGTGACATTCGGGTAAATCTACAAATTAGTTCTTGCTTAGACGCTTACCATGATCAACATCGATGACAATCGACTTTCGGTTTAGAAATAAAACTCACATTTCTGTGATAGCTATGTCTTGTTTTTGTTTTGTTTCTCTCGACTGTGTTCTTGTCTCAAGAGCTTTTAGCAGGAGGTACTTCATTTTTTCGACAATGATAATAATGGCGAGGAAAAACTGCCAAGTGCTCATCCA
The DNA here is from genome assembly GCF_000004515.6 of Glycine max. NCBI lineage: Eukaryota > Viridiplantae > Streptophyta > Magnoliopsida > Fabales > Fabaceae > Glycine > Glycine max. The sequence continues at coordinate 38,511,579 of NC_038256.2, read as the reverse complement.
TGAGAGGAGATATAAGATCAACAACAACAACAACAACGCCTTATCCCACTAGGTGGGGTCGGCTACATGAATCAACTTCCGCCATAATGTTCTATCAAATACCATACTTCTATCCAAATCATTAAGTTCGAGATCCTTTTTTATAACCTCTCTTATAGTCTTTTTGGGTCTTCCTCTGCCTCGAATAGTTTGTCTTCTCTCCATCTGGTCTACTCTCCTCACTACAGAGTCTACTAGTCTTCTCTCTACATGCCCAAACCACCTAAGTTTATTTTCCATCATCTTCTCTACAATAGGCGCTATTCCAACCCTCTCTCTAATAGCTTCGTTTCTAATTTTATCCTGTCGAGTCTTACCTCACATCCACCGCAACATCCTCATCTCCCCTACACCTACTTTATTCTCATGTTGGCTCTTGACCGCCCAACATTCTGTTCCGTACAAAATCGCCGGTCTTACCGCAGTCCGATAAAACTTTCTCTTTAGCTTGATCGGTACCTTTGCATCACATAACACCCCCGATGCTTTTCTCCATTTCATCCATTCTGCTTGAATGCGATGATTCACATCCCCTTCAATTTCCCCATCATCCTGTATTACAAACCCAAGATATTTAAACCGTGACTTGAGGGATAATATGGTCTCCTATTTTCACCTCTGAGTTAGAAACCCTCCTTCTTTTGTTGAACTTACATTCCATATACTCCGATTTGCTTCTGCTTAGGCGAAAGCCATGTGTTTCTAGAGCTCGTCTCCAAGTTTCCAACCTCTCATTCAACTCCTCCCTCGACTCTCCAAGGAGGACTATGTCATCTGCAAAAAGCATGCATCTCGGCGCTATCTCTGGATTTGTTCCGTGAGAACATCCAGAATTAAGGTAAAAAGGTAGGGGAGAGGAGATATAAGATCCTTTCTTATAAATTCACCAAAAAAAACTTTCACATGGATCTTGACCAAATAGTGAAAAGCTAATGCATTTATGGTTTAATTTTCAGTATGGAAATATCCATATCCAAACATTTGGTCGAGAAAAATGCATTTCTAAATAACGATGAAAAGAGATAAACACAAGAAATATTATATAAATTAGTGTATATGTGTATCATATCTCTAATCAGGGGTGAGAGTTAGAACATTTCTATTGAGGAAGTCAAACATAAAAATTAAAATTAAATAATAAATTTAAAAGTTATATATTAAATTTAATCAATAATTAAAAAGATTCATAATAATCAATCACATATTACAAAAAATACAATCATATAATTTAAATAAAAGATGCAAGATTATAACATTATAGAAAAGAAATATTATAAATTATAAAATTATGGGAATTGATGATTATATGTTTTGTGAAAGGTATTCGCATCTTCAATTAATAATAAGAGATGCGCGTGTTTTATTTAATAAAGCAATGAAATTTGTTGACCAAAGAGGTTTCGCCCGTGTCTCTAATATATATGTGTGTTTTATTTAATAAAACAACAAAGTTCTTTTGGCTCCAACTTTTCATTTTTAAGAAAATAAAATTCTGATTTTTTTGTGTTTTTCTAATTTAAGAAAAAAATTATTCACTGATAATGTAAATCATTTTATATTATTATTCAATTATAAATTATTGTGTATAATAAATTTATAATTTTTTTAATAATTACGTTAAAAATATGATTAAATAACATTGTAAAATTATTTTAGACTGTTAATATATAATCATTAAACTCTTAATATTAATGTTTTTATTTTTTTTAATTGATTCATTTAGAAAAAAACTTTATGACAAACCTTTGCATTGTAGAATGTGTAGTGTGGATATGGTAATTGCAGCTCGAAGGCGGAGCCTGTTTTGTTCTTTTTAAAGGCATAATTTTTTTTTAACCCTATTCGACAAAAATAGTTAGTCACAAGTAGCGACCTTTGATTGTAGGGGAGGAGCTGATAATTATTTATCACTCAAAAGGGCATTCAATTGTTTTTTGATGAATGAATTATTTATGAACATTTTATTTTTGGTTTTATTGATCAATTTAATAAATAAAACAATATTAGGACCATTAAGTGCATGGATTAGGCCATTACAGGATATCTGATTTGTAATCATGGATCAACAAGTTCAAAGCTTAGAAGCTGGTGAAATGGTAGACCCATGATAATCATTTGAACTCAAAAGAAAAACTTACATCAGTTGCATCTACTTATTAAAAAAAAATGTTGCATCTAATCTTAATTTGGATTCCAATACTAAGTCGCGCTATAGACAGAAACTAAAGAAGGGTGCAATCCACATCAGTTCTTTTCGATCGAGTATTGCTAAAGAAGGCAGGCTTTTGTATTAAGCGACCATAATTTTTTTTAGTCTATATATATCCAGGGACTTGAAGATATAAGGTCTTTTTCTACGCATCAATAATTCCAACTCCTTTTTATTTATTTTACTTTCAAGAGCAGGTGGTAAAGCAATTGATGATGCTTTAATGTCCCCGTGCCGAAGAATTAAGGTAATGGTTGAGATGTAAAGTTATTTCTTTATCTTTTATCATTGGATTTATTTGGTTATTGTGATTATTTGTGCCCTAATGTGCTTCACACTTAGACTGGGATATATAATAGCCGCAAAATATATAGGAAAGATGGCGTAACAAGAAATCGAAGTAAGCATATCGCAATGCATTACTACTTTCCTATTAATAAATTTGCAAGAATAAAAGATGCATGATTCATTGATAGCACAAGGTACTCCAATATACAGGGTGCCTGTATAGTTGTGTTAACTAGCAGAATTAAAGATTCATGCCCGGCTTGGAAATGAATTGAAATGTGATTGTAAGTACCATTTTATCTCAAAATAAATCAATTTAGTAAGAGAAAATTAGTTAGGTATTAAATAAAACTTCAATGTGACTATTATATGAAAAAAAAAAAACGTATTGACCACACACACAAAAAAGAATCTAATAGAATTAAAAACTAAGAGGATACATGACAGAATTTGTTTTTCACATCTATTATATTGACAGGCTGGAGAATGAATTAATATTAAATCATTGTAAGTATTGATTACACTACTACAATAATGAATTTTTACGACACCGCAACTACGACGGTTAAAGGGCAAAACATCATTGAAAGAGTCACGGTGACATTGTTGTAATTTTAAGAAACTTTACAATGATGGTTATTGAAATAACCGCCTTTAATAAGCAATATTGCATGTACAACTACGAGGGTGTTAAGATGGTCGTAGTTCATATGGTCATATAAAGACACTCTTTTCATAATGACCATCTTTGAATAAGCTTTTAAAATTTATGATTTAATTACTCGTGATACCTTCGTCTCAGTCGCACGCGCGTAACCTAGCTAGGTTCTTTGATATTGTGTTCACCGTTCATCGTTGTTCAAGCTAGTCGTACGTCTACTCCCTGAAAAGCCCCTTAATTTTCTGTTTGTCTTCGAGTTTCATTATCTATACTCCCTCAATGCTTATTGTGCCTTTATGTTGACAGTGACCCTCGAAGTCACCCGCACTGTGCCTTTGTGTCTTCAATCTCTGCGAAGCAACAACGGAGAAGTTGATCAGTGAAGTTTCCGTCAAAGGTAAGTACCCCTGTCCGTGAAACGTTTATTTTCCTTCCATGATTGAACAATGGTTGAACCCAGCGTTTAGTAATTCATATGTTACCCCTATCCGCCTATTTTTGTGCCTTTGTGTTTGCCTTGTTGAATTTAGCTATCAGTTTAGTTAAATTAAAAATAGTTTTTAGAAGAAACCTAGGTTAGGTATGTTGGATCTTTAAGATCGATGGTCTGAAGTACTCAATGGAGGCTTATAATTTTAAGAATTTCCTAATGTAGCAGCAGCGAATCAGGATGATGCTCATCATGTGGCCAACCTCCCTGTGCTTTAGGCTGCTGTTTAATGGAATACTCTTATGGCATTATCTCTTCAAAGATAATGAGATGAAAAGTCATTTTAATTTTATAGGATTTCCCTTCAATAGCACAGTGCTTTTCTTGAATCCCTCCTTTAGTTTTATCACCTTAATTTGTGAACTTGTACAAGCACGCTCTCCTGCACCACATATATGCATGAGCAATGTAAAGGAATCCGAATCATTCAAGAATGTTGATAAAGTTTTTTTATATAAAAAAAGTTGGATCATCACATCATGCACCATGCATCAAGCACATGTTTGCCTTCTCCATGCAGCATATTAAAACGTGAAACACTGCTATTCAAAAACCATGGTGAAACGTGTTTTACTTTTAACAACGTTAGCAACAACAACGACCATTGATAGCCATGGTTAAAAAAGTTATTTTTAGTAGTGTTAAAAGAAATGTAATAAACATGTAATAATGTATAAAAGAATTTTTATATTTTTTTTTTGTCTATTTCTCTCTATCATTATGACATTAATAAATGATATGTAAGAGAGATATAGACAAAAAAAAATTTTATTGTAAAAACTATTATATAAATGATTGTATAGTTAATATTTCTCTATATATATTAGAAAGGGAAAGAGAAACACGTCAATGCCAAATATTGAATCTGTCCCTTTTAAAAATAATAAAAGTGTATTAATTTTAGTAGGTGTAATTATTATACTTAATGGAAAAAAAATAATGATTGAGATTTTAGTAATTTTTATAATTTATTATATATATGTATATTTATGTTATTAAATCTCAACAATTAATTTTTAATCAATAATTCTAAACATATTTTGTCCTCTATTTAGAAGAATTGAATCTAAATACAAGAGATCATCTCCTTCTCTTGAAAAAAAAAGAGAGATCATATCTTTTTTTCTCTCCTCGGTCGTATCTGTTAAGCTCTATTAAAAAAAAAAAAAATCAAACTTAGCCATCAAAGGGTCTACATCATAATTAAACCAACCACCAAGCCTTTCCTATTGGTCTCTTATCAGTGATTTTAGGTTATATTAGCGCAATCAACGACCTGACCTTACTAGTTCTATTTTGTCTGATTTAAGGGTGAGCAATGTGTTGAAATCTTACATAAAAACGAATCAACAATTCAACATGAGAGAGAGAGATGGATATACTATAATTGAAGTCAAACTCCTTACTAATGAGGGCTTATCAATAATCATGATTCATGATCAACATTTTTTTTATAGCTATGGATTATATCCTTTTGCCCGATTGCATATATATTCTACCAATAGTTTTTTTTATATAACTTTGCAGAACAATATTATTTAGATTTTTCTTAAAGAAAAGAAACGGAAACGGAAACGAAAACACAAATGTAAAATAAAAAAATATTTTCATTGATTTCAATAATTTCAGGTTCAATACTAGAAGTAAAACAAACATCTTAATTTATTTTGTTGTATTTGCTATTAGTATTTCTTTAAAACATATTTCTCTTTTAATTAAAATAGTCTCGGTTGACATCATATTATAAATAGATTTATACTTTTGATATCTCATCATTTAAAATATGTATATAAATAGGCATTTACTAAATTTTTGTTTTCTTATCACCACCCTAGCTATAGAATTAAATTCAACTTAAACATGCTACATATAGATTTAGTAATGCATATTTCTTTAATAAAAATGCACTTCTATTATATAAAAAAAAGTGCACTTCTTACAAACAGCGTGAAAGTAAAACTATTTGTTATTTATGAAAAATGTTCAATATACACTCTAAGGGGGTGCATAAATGTAAAAAAGAGAAAGATAGAAAGAATGAGAAAAGAAAAAAAAAAGTGAAAGATGTGATGAGTAAAAAAGAAAAGAAATATGAAGAAAAAATGGGAGTAACAAATTAAGGGGATGGAAGACAAAACAAATGAATATGATTATCTTTAGTGAGAATTAAAGTGAGAAGCTGGACTTTCTTTTACTGTTGAGCAATGAAGATCACAAAATAAGTTACTCAAAATGTGGTGTCCTTTTTACGGTTGAAAAACATAGAAAAAGGATAAAATATTAAAAATAAACAATAAATAATAAGAATGCGAACACATATAAGAAGGATGTACGTTCTGGATCGGAAGATCGAGTACTCCGAGGCCAATTAGAACTCCACAGTTCCTTGGTGATGAAAGATAAAGACAAAAAAAGTTATAACTTGAACAACAATCACTCCCTTGAGGTTGTGTCTGATGCATGATTATTCCATTTTGGGCTGTGTAGAACAAGGGACAAAAGTAAAAATGATAGATGAGCTAATAAATATAAGTTAACAGTTAAAAATAAATGTAAATAAAAATTTTAAACATGACAAATAATTTGTGAGACTCTTTTTAAGTTACTAAGAGATGTATCAGTAAACACTTGTTTAAATTCTTAAAATTAATGTGGCATGCTAAGATTCATAAACAAAATTAAACCAATCCAATTTAGTTCACCATTGAAAATGCTTTAAGGAATGACAGAATGTGCAATAATTAATTACTATTTAACACTACCATATGAAGTACATTTAATTTATTGTCGTTGATTTATGATTATGAAAGGTGAAATGCCATTTGCACATTTTAATTTAGAATTTGATCGCAATTATTAATTTTTCATTATTATAAATTATAAAATCTTATATAATAAAGTTGTAATTACTTCAAAAGTCACTTTTACAGTATTTTCTAATTAATAAACAATGCAAAAAAATTATACTTGTATATAAAGGAGTAAATTGCATTAACATCTTATGAGATTGTACAAACACTTTCTATTTTTGTTACACCTGCACTAATCTCCATAATTGTTTGAAAAGAATTACACTGATATCAAATATACATTACACTAATCCTCTTAAATGTTTGAAAATATTACATCATATCCTCTTACAAGGGAAGTCACCATGAAACCATGGCAAATTTTGTATGATGTTACAAAATTTTGAGGTCATTTACATAAAATTGCACTCGTTAATTTTTGAATGATAACTAAAACATAATTATTTGAAAATGTCTGAAAAAGTTAAAATGATAAAGCCAGGAGATGCTCAAATCATCAAACAGAGAGGGATGGTTGAAGAATTCGAGGGGAAAAAAAGGAAAGGAAAGGTTACTTATCATAACGAAAGCTTGATTTTGACCAAATATTGAAGTTATAATCCAAGCCCACTTGTGTGTAGCTCTCAAATCCCATGTAGACGTGGGCCATATAAAAAACAATAATTTGAACCAAATTTAACATCTCTTGTCCATTCAAAAATTGAATTGCGAAAAGGATATGATAAAGAAGTTGAAACGCAAAAGAAATCAAGTAGGACCAACTAGTAATTCAATAGGCAGGAAAGGAAAACATCAAAAAGGAAAGAATGCCAATTTGGAGAGATATCATTTTCTGAGGCCTAGTTGAATCGATAATCTGCAAGCAGCCTAAATGGTAGCTGCATATTGACGCTAGGTACCCAATTACAATAAATTTACATTGTGTATCAGAATTCCCATTAAAAAAAACAACTAACAACTAACATTTATCGATAATAAAAATATATGTATTGTGATAGTTGTTAACTTCTTTATAAATAGTTATTATGTTTATGTGGTTCTGATTTTTTATTTATTTTATAATAAACTTTAGTTGAAGCACAATCAAGACAAGATCCGTTAAGTTCGTTGCAAAATACAAACAATTGAGCCTGCATGACTGTAACTTGTTGACCCATGTTTCCCAAATAAAAAGCAATAAGAACAAAAAAGACCACCAATGCGAAAATTGAAGCCCCATTCTATGACGGATCAGCATCAGAAAACCAATCATGTAATCTACAATATATGGAGATCCTCATATTATAAACACTTATTGGACCTCCTTTATTTTTTTCAATCTCACTCTTTTGTCTTACCATATCACCTATTATATTTATATATTTTTTCTCTTTATTTCAATCTTTTTCATAATATAGTGTTGCGCGCAGCAACCTGAAAAGTCCCAGCACAACACAGAGCCCCTGCTGTGACCGAATTCTCCAAGCACTATATAACTCATGTTTAAAAGTACGGGGTTAAAATCAGTCAAACACTATACTATGAAACAAAAGTGTAATTAAGTAATAAAAAACTACATAGACCCACAACTAAACATGTCTAGAATTTGTTTTCTGCCACACAGAGATGGACCAATTAACACACTACTTAATATTGACAAAAACAAAGAAATTAAGGGGATTCTATTTGTGCTTCTTTTCCCCCCTCTTCCCACCCCTTTAACCTTTCTTAAAATTCTGTCAAAAATACTCGTGGAAGTGTTAAAAATGAAAACCCGCTTCCTCAGCAATCACTAACTCTCTCCCTCCCTCCCTCCTGATACATTTTGTCTATTGATAGTTTGATACATCATCTGTCAATTGGATTTGGATTTTGATTTTAACAAGCTTATTTATAAACTAATTGGATTTGATAGCAAAATTCTACATCATATTATAATAAATCATTTTATATTAATTTGTCTTGGTTTTGGCACTCCTTGTGCTCATGCCAAGTATCTTTTATATTAATATATTATTTTGAAAAAAAAAACACTAGATCATCATCATCAATTATTTAGATTTGATATCTATGTATTGACAGGACAATAGCCCTCTCTCCGTAATCAAATTTAAAAATCTATTTTGTATTTGGAATAGCAATATTTTATGATTTTAATACTTTTGGAATAATTTTTTTTTACATGAGTTGAATCCTAAGACTCATCAGTGTCAGGTTATAGGTCGTCCATCAACAAAATTTTCAAATCGGTAGTGAGATTTGAATTCATATTCTGGGATATGAATCCGATATTTAATAACTTAATCTTTGTTGGCCTCAAATTTAGTTTTTGGAAGCCTTAAAATTTACTTAGTACATCCCGAAAACTAAAATTTAACATATTTATCTACTACTTAGTATTTTCATAATAGTGTTCCAAAAATGGACAGTTATTTTTTTTTACCAAAACACTAAAGGAAAAAAGGTGAGTAGAATCGCAATGAAAGTATATAAAGAATTACAGATGGACCAAACAAGAATTTAGTCAATGTAGCCCATATATAGTTTAACTTTTTCCAAAGTTTTAATGGGTAATTCTATTTGCACTCTTCTTTTTCTCTATGCAACCACCTTATTTTTTTTGTATTTTTTGTGTGTAAAAAATATTTTCTCAACAACTAATTTTCTGATCTTATTATTTTAATTAAAAATATTTTAAAAATAGACATATGTTCTAGAAATTAATTTTAAAGATATATTAAGTAAATTTCAAAAAATAATTTTCAAAATATTAAAATTTTATAAATATTAATTAATTAAAAAATTGTAATATACTATAAAGAAAAAACCTATTTATTTACATGTTTGAATAAATATTATATTAATACTATTAAGTGCTACATTAATATTTTTCAAGTATAATTTATTTATTTATATATACTTATAAATTTTTGTATATTGTATTAATATACATTTAAATATTTACATTCAAGAAAGTATTATCATTAAATGTTATATTAACATTTATTTTCAAATCTAATTTACTTATATACATAAATTACACGTATACGATATTTTCTATATATTATATTAATATACATTCCAGTTTTTTTTATTTATAAAAAAACATGTTTTATAAACTAATTTTTATAAGATATCAAATAAATAAAGAATTTGTGGCATACTATATAATGAAAAAGTTATATATTTATATATTTGTATAAATATTACATTAATAACAATAAATACTACATTCAATAAAAGAATATCAACCTAACATTTTTTCTCAAATCTAATAATATTTTTTTTGGAAATAATTTACTAATAATATATGTTCAATATGAATGATGACAATTAATAAATTTATAAAATTGATAATTTAAATTCCACTTTACTATTTGTACTCGACTTTATTTTACTTAGATATACAAGTATACAGATGCTAATAATATCAGCCTTCAATAAAAAGAATATCAACCTAACATCTTTTAAAAACAATTTTGATAATTTATTTTTTAAAACTATTGCACTGATTCTATAAAAAACCTATTGCAATGGTTATTCATTTTATGGTTTTTTGTTCATTATTTAACACATTATTTGAGGTGATTATCAAACATTTTTTATATATTGAGTCTTGTTTTAACTCATAAATTAGGAATTAATACTTAGGCTATTTATATTTTTAGGTGATTATCAAACATTTTTTATATATCGAGTCTTGTTTTAACTCAAAATTAGGATAAATTAGGAATTAACACTTAGGCTATTTATATTTTTAGTTTTTAGGACTTTTTGATATTTTTATGAAGTTTTATGGAAAATGAAGTTGAGGAACCCTCGTTTAAATGTGATTTGTTGTGCGCTTAAGTGAGAAGAGATAAGGTTTTGCTTAAGCGAATTGTTACTCACGCTTAAGTGATGAGAGTCAAAATATGCTTTGAAAGAAATTATAAGATCTCATTACTCATGCTTAAGCGAAGTAGTCACAACAAGCCAAGCCCATATTAGAATATAAAAGACCTAAGGTTTAATTGAGTGGCCATTCTATTGCGTTTTGGGAACAACTTTCTAGCAAAGAATAGAACCATTCTTAGGGATCTTTACTTGGTTTGATTAGGCATTTGTATAGGATTGCTTTTGGCCATTGTAATCAAGCTATGAACAACTAATTTTCTCATTTGTTGAGGTTGGAAAGGCTTAACCAAATCTCATGCAATACTCTTTCTTTAATATAGTTATTCAGTTTTATTATTATTCTTCTTCTCTTAATATTTGTTTTAAACTAATCACCTATGATTTGATTTTAGGAATCGATAGTTTTTTGGGATTGATTCTAGACATAGGTGAATACCGATTAAACTCCGTTAATTCTTAAACATTAATGCATGTTGCTTAGGTTGATTTGCCAAGACATTGAGAATTAATTTAAATAACTTAGACTTTTTTGCTTAAAACATTAGGGTTAGAATAAAACTGTAAATTAAGGATAAGTTGCATGAAAAACAAGATTGATTGAGATTATTGTATTGAAAAAGGGAGAAACCAAATCCAACTCTGACTATTTTTAAAGCATCCATTTTTCGCAACACTGTAATTGTTCTGCTATTATTCTCTTTTAATTACTTGCATTTATTCTTACATTGTTCTTTTGGTATTCAAATACAAACCATTGAGAAATACTTTTACAAACCTTAGTCTTTTAATTGGAATTGCCTAGATAACAATTAGTCCTTTGAGAGAGTACTTGGACACAAGTCCTAATACTATTTCAAAACTTGGTTTCACTTGATCACATAAAAAATCTCCAACATCTCCTTTCTTCCTATAAGCACAACAAATTCCTCTGCTTAATCATGGACAACAAAACTGGCTTTGTGGTCAGTGCACCACAACTAGTGATGCAGAAAAAAATACATTATATTTTGTGGTGATTTTTAGCCGTCAATACCTTTATTTCATTAACGATGTTAAACGATCATTTTGAATCAATTCAGAAAGATAAAAGACTAAATGATTTTTTAAAAAAATAAATGATCAAATTGAAAAAAAAATAAGATAAGAAATCATGTGTCATTTGACCTTTTTTTACGTTAAAAAGTTAAATATATATGTTAAAGTAAGAATGTAGTAGCAAATAAAGTTCAATCGTGAAGAGAGTCTAATTTAGTTGAAGTTGAATAAAAATGCATAAATTATTGTAAACATATGCCATTATTTTCCTAAAGATAAAAACAAAGTACAATCCATATTTATTAGTGAAGGGGGGAGTAATATCTCTCCACAATACAAAATTATGTAACCATAGACAGATCACAAATATGAATAACATATATAAAACGACAATCATGAATAACAAATATATATACAATATATATATATATATATATAATTCTTAATGGGAGGCCAACGTATTAAAGAATCAGTGTTCCGAACGTTGGAGCATATGTTGCTGCAAGAACAAAAAACATCAGAGGAATCGATAACTTGACGGAAGTTGCACTAGAGGAGCCATTATCTGTGGTTGGCACGTTTGTGGATCCGGTTCCTGCAATTTAATGTGAAATTGTATGGGTAATTAACGTTGTACGTGGACAACTTGGATCGTAAATATCACTTTCCTAGTCTTATTTTTTTATTTGTTATAATGTCAAAGAGTTTTCTTTCTCCCTTCAATCACACTTCCTGAACTTGTTGAATTAACATTCATGTACATACCTGATGGATCCGAATTAGGAGAAGGAGATCCCACTGGTGAAGCAGCTGTACACAAACACATGATGCAAATTAATTATCACCAAGATATATATATGAATTGAAAAATTATTTGTGAACTCCAGATGCTAGGCGACATCTCGAGCAAAAAGATAGAAAAATATAGATATAATATCTAATGAAAAATGTTAATGACACTTTTGTTTTTATATATGATACATGATATGTAAAGATTACTCATATGAATTAGATTTAGATTAATTTGAACTTTACCTTAGTGATTTTAATTGATTAGAGACTCATTTGATATTTGGCTCATATGATGATCTAAGAATAAACTTTGTTATCTTACCATTGCACTGAGTGATGGGTGGGGTCCGCACATTGCAAGCCCCAGGCAAAGCCAGGGCCTGGGTTTGGTTGATTGTAACTCCCAATGAAGATCCTCCCCCGTTAAGAACCTGGCACAGGCACTGTGGTTGTGACCTGACAACACTGGAAAGCTGTGTGCAGCACCCAGAAGAAGGGGTGGAGGAGTTCCCCGTTATGAAGTTTAGGCACGGAGACAGGTTCACCAACGCACTTGTGCAACTTGATTGTTGTGCCTTAGCCCCTACACACATCATGCTAATGATCATTACCACCAAAACCACACCCATCTCCATTTTCCCTTGTGCTGCCATTCCAATAATTCGAACAAGATATCGTCTATATGTGACTAATTAGCTAGCTGTGTTTGGTATAACGGTTTGGAAAGGACGGGCTTTTATAGGGATTAAAGAATATTGAGGCAAAAAAATTATAAAATAAAGGGTTGGTTTATGTTGGTGAACTACTAACTCTCAAATCAGATGAGGTCTATTTGGGATTTGGTAGCACCTTCGTATTTTTTAAGCAGTTCAAAGTTCAAACGCGGACATTTGAACCCTTTAACCTGCATAAAAAAGTCCAAGTAACTTTTATAGAAATTAGGCTAACCGGTTTGATCGAAAAATACATGAATTAATTTAGTGTCTGATTTAAATTAATTAAGAAAAATTATAATAATATTTAATTTTTAATATTATAAAATTATAATAAGGAGAAATCAAATTATATTAAATTAGAAGTTTCTTATAATATATTACCTATATAAAATTTCTTATTAATTCAAAATCAACATAATATAAATATTTTAAAATATATTAAAATATAAATATTTTATTATATTTTTTATTTAATTTTGATAAAATTTGACATAGACAATTTTGATAATATTTAGATATAATTTTTAAATTAATAAAAATCACATTTTTAATCAAATTATAAAAATAATATAATAATTATTAAAGTTAACTATATAATTTAATTCCTCCTTGATTATAATATTGTTTTATATATTATTTAAAATCAGTTTGACTATAGTTTAATACTTTGCAGCAGTGTGGTCACAAGCTATTTTAAAAATGAGTGGGTTATAACATCCGGGGAGGGAAGAACATAATTTGTGGACGTGTTAGTCACTAGTTAAGTTTGAGTGAGAATACAAGCATGGGCTTTGAAATATGACTCAATAAAACTAACTTCGTGTTTTTTACGCTTAATCTGTTGAATTTGGGGATCCGAAATCGATATGAACAGAAGAAATTTGTGGGATGAGAACTGCGTCAAAGAGAAGACAGGATGTCGCATTACAGACGTAATTAAGCAGTTTCGGAGAAATTGAGCAAAGCATTCTCGATTAATTAATTCTCTTGCAATCATGGTGTGCAAATGTCTCTTGTAAGTTGCAACAGAAGGACAATTATGATGTATTTTAATGACCTTATATTATAAAATAAAAAATTTAAAGAATTTCAAATTTAATAATATAGATATTTAAAACCATATCATCACCTCAGATTCAGAGTGATTATCAACTGGATGGAAATATCAAATTAACGAGTTATTACGAATCAAAAAGTTTTTTTTTTTTTTTACTGGACGCATGAAAAAGGTTAACGAGTCGTTATTGGTTTGATCAACAGAGTTATTGGTTGAACTGATTTAACTAAATTATTTAAAATAAATAACTATATATTTTTTACATATTTAAATCATAAAATATCATCATTAAAAATTTCAAATTCTTCTGCAGCGTTGATTTGTTTTTTTGTTCAGAGTTCAATCTATCTATCTATATAAATCAAAAGCAAAAAAAAAATCTATGTAAATAAATTAAATTTGAGGAAAAATATAAATATACCATTTAATTCTACTAATATACTCCAATTTGTGACTATATATTTAACAATTGTTAGAAATTTTTTGGCAAATTTACATATTCAATTTTGTTTCTATGATAATGTTAGAGCACCTAAAGATAACGAAGTCACTTAGTAATTGGTGACAAAAACTAAAACATAAAAAAATTATTTTGTAGGGATTAAAACCTTGAGTTTCTAGGTATGGGAACAAAAACACAAAGTTTAGACAATTGTTAGAAAAAAAAAAGGTAATTTTATTTTTTATCTGACCACCTCATCAAGCCGCATGAAACACAACTAGACTCCACGTTGCCACGTTTCAAAGATTTTAATAGTATTTAATTGCAATTAATGGCATACACAAAAAATTAATAATAAATTTTATAACATTTATAATGTAAAATCACTTAAATAAATTGTTTATCTTAAATTTATAAGTTCTATAACATAAATTTAAGAATTTTACATAATATTTCACTTCAATAGCTAAGGTACTGAAAACTTAATTTGAATTACATTAAATTTTAAATTTAAAATAATTTTTTTAGTAATAATCAATTAAACAACAATTATTTATATAAACAACACAATCAAGTCATCAATTTCAATGAAAAATTTGTTAAGCAACATTACTTAAACTTAAATAACTCATTTAAGCATTCCTTTTGGAGATGTACGTAAGGAGCCTTTGTTTCAAGGTGTGATATCTCCAAGAATGTTATTATTATTAAGAATGTTATTCCAATAAATATTTAAAATAATTGAAATAAAAAAATAAGAGTTAAAATGAAAGTTATAAGTGGGTGAAAACCAAATTTTCACATTCTCATGGAAATACAATTTACCCACCCACGTGGTGGGAATAAAAATGAAGCAAATCATGTTGTAATTACTTTAAAAAAAAAAAAGTAATACCTAAGAATATCTTTTTTAAAAGTACTCCAAATAAACATGAGAATACAAATGTAATTTACTTACTAAAGTGCAAAGCGTGAACAATTACCGGAAACAAACGAGTAATTTTTTAAAAAAACTATGTTTTTGGTACTTTTAATATTTTTAAAAGTTTTTTTTTTCTGACTAATTTTGAAATGCCTCACTCTTAGTTCTCAAAGGGGTTTAAATAACATTTTGCTCTTCTCAAATACTACTAGGTTGTGTGTTTGCCATATATATCTTATAATTTGTGAAGACGTACTTTATATATATATATATATATATATATATATATATATATATATATATATATATATATATATATATATATATATATATATATATATATATATATATATACTTTAATTCTTTTATTCTTCCTGCCAAAAAAAAGTAAGTTGAATGATCTTGTTTTGTGCCTTCGTGGGTGATTTTGGGAAAAAAATATTTGGTACATCATATTATTATACCTTTAAATCATTATCATTCTCATTCTTCCGCTTAACTTTTTCGAATATCTATCTATGGTTGCCTTAAAAACTGTCTATGGAGAACAAGTCTATGCATTTTATGAATATATTATAAGAAGTTAAAAGTAAAAGTTAACATCTTAAAAATTATTATTTGAAATAGAAAATACTAATATAAACTATTAAAATAAATTTATTCCCTAAATATTATTAATGCTAAGTTAATTTTCCAGCTAATAAAAAGAAAAGTAGAAACTAGCTATAAATTTATCTAAGGCAGCGATTCATCTAAGGATTTTCTTTCGTATGTGAATTCCAAGATTGAATTAAAGTTATCGTATGGAGAAGATAACTTTAATTCACCATTCAATTTCTTGGTAATCATACTAAAGTACAGTTTTCAGCGAGCAAAACTCATTAAATATTTAAGAAACAAGTGCTATCAGTAACATTATTTTGTATCATTTGTTAAGTTGACAAATGGTAATTTATATTCTTAAGATATTGGTTAAGAAATTTAAAAGGAGAAATATTTTTATTAAGATGTGTAAACTTGTATTATTCATAATTTTTTATATATTTTCTTTAACTTTTACAATAAATATTTCTATTTTAGTTTCTTAATCAATATTCTAAATATACTAATTAATAAGATTCTTTTAAGTTTGGTAGTGAGTGGCATTCCAGGGACCAAGAGTACTAGAAAAATTTGAAATAAAGACTGAATATAGAGACAGAATGTTTTCCATCTCTAACACAAATTTAATAACCAGAGACGAAACAAATAATTTGTATCTCACAGACGGTATTTAGAGACAGATAGGTTAGTTGCTGGTTTATTTCATCTGAAGTTTGGTCTCTAAATTGGCTAGTTATTGTTAGAGACAGATTTTGGAGAAGGAAAAAGTCCATGACAACATCATCCATCTTTGAATTCGTCTCTAGATGTTTTTTCTTCTTAATTCTAACATCTTAGAGACGAGATATTTTATTAGTAATATCAAAATTTTATATTGTAATATCACTTTTAACTATTTAAATAATGTGCAAAGTCTCTTATGATGATTAATTTGTAATATATTTTGCTTTATAGGTTAAAAATATTATCAATTGTTGACAATATATTTTATTGTTATATAAGAATGTATATACATTATTTGAATTTTTTAAATTCATTTTAAATATATAATTTTTAAATTCTAATGAATTAATAATGTATATACCAACATGTCATTGGTTCAAATAGAATTGTGCTTATTTTGTTAAGCAATATCTGGATCCGAGTGTTCTGGATGAAAAAAATGATTAAAAGGAAACATACACTAAAGATAATCAATCAAATTTACTGATAGAAATTAATCATTAATAAAGCTGATGAATCCACAACAATGTTATGGTGAGAAAAAAAATTAATAATATATATATATATATATATATCCTTTAAATTTTTTATGAATATTAATTAGATATTATATATATTTTTAATGTCAATTTAACTTACTTTTTATTATCTCTTTCAATATCTTTATTTCTAACTTGAATTCAATATTTTCTAAAATGAATAATCAATTATTAAAAAATAAATTTATCATAATGTAAATTATTCATCATAAATCTAAAATATAATTTATAGATTCAAAAATATTTATTATAAATTTTAGTTGTATAACATTAACATTTATATGAACAATACACATGTTAAAATACTAAATTTTATAAATCTGTATTTTTTTTTATCTTTTCTGGAGTTTGAGACTCTACACTAATGGATAATAGAAAAAAAAAATTAAAATTTATACACATGCACTTATACATCATATACCTTATAGTTTAGATATATACTTTTTAGTTATGAAAAAAATTACACTCACTTATATATATTAATCTTTTTGATGAATTGACTACATATTATAATAGTTATTTTTTGAAATCATGATATTTTTTATTTCTGAAAAATGATATGATAATAATAATAACAATAATAGTTATTATTAAAAGTAAAAGACTTCCTCTTTCCCAAAATTTTAGCTCTCTTGACGTTCCCTCTCCCAAATTAACATAAAACTCAACTTACCTCAAATTAACCCAAAGCCCTTTTTCTACGGTGAACTTGGCTTTGTGTTTACAGCAAAACAACAATTGAGCTTTGGAGGAGTAGGAATTATGTGTGTGCATGTGCGTATGTGAAAGATGAATTCAAAATATAAATATGTTGAGACTTAGCATACCAAACTATTTGAGATGTAATATTATTAATTTTTCTCTATTTAATATTATCCAAAATTTTACCCACATCTATTTTGATACTCTAATCCTAATTTCTCAAGTGAAAGAATCTAATTTATCTATTTTCTCTTCCAAATTCCTTTGTAAAGATAAAATAATAAATTGCATTAAGAATAAATATGCATGAATAGGCTAAACAAACTCATCATATTCCTAGTCATGATTTCACTTAGATGTATTTCCCTAGTTCTATTAGAAAATAACGTTTCTCAACGCTATCTCTAAAACTTATCATACAAATAGGTGATCAAGCCATAAACAATAACACGAAGCACAAAAAAAAATTGGAATTACATTAAATAGATAATAGGAAAGAATTACATTACAAGAGTTTGACTTCATGGAGATAATATGTATACATTTGATGCATGGATAAGGTTACTTGGAAAAATATGTATAAATATTATTGTAGAGTTTTAAGCCAAAAGATAATGTGCATTTAATGCATAGTAAAAATTGAATTTTTACCACAAAGTTTTAGGTGGTTTAAATACAAAATGAAATATTATATTTTACTAGATGAAACTTATTTGAATAGATCCATTGAAAGTTGTTTTGTTTCAATTTTCAAAAGAACTTATTTATTATAGTTGATGACAATCTTCACTATAAATAGAGAAAATAATTAATGAAGAAGATACGCATGAAGAGAGAGTGTGAGAATAGAGATTGTGAAACAAAGTCACTTTGTTGAGAGAAAAATATTTTTGTGTGAGATACTTAGGCTCAGGATGCATCCATTAGAGAGCTCCGAGTCTTGGTGTCTCGGGGTTGGTCTTTCTCCTTTGCTTCCTATTACTTTTATAGGCTTAAAGTAGCTTAACTTTCACGCGACCTTGCGCTTAGTGCAGGCTTTCGCGCTAAGCGCGCATTTGGACTTCTTCGTGGGTCTTCTTCGTACTAAGCATGAGCGGCCACTAAGCAAGGAGACATGCTGGGTCTGTCTTGCGCACTAAGCGGACTGTTCCAATCTTCAACTTTTTCTTCAAGGTTTTTTTTTCACGTTTTTGTATCAATTTTCCTTCAAAACACTTGACATTTTCTTCTTTTGATTCATGTTGGTAAAAAATTACAATGATATTAATTTCTTAATTATTTAATTAAAAACAACGATAAAGTGAAGAAATTGTACTCATTCTTAGTCAAAATTGACTATCAAATTAACTCAAATTTTACAGTTATCAATACCCTTGGTGTTGGTGGTCATTAGAGTTGATTATATCTTATATTTGATTTTGTTTACCAAATTAGATGTTTTCGTAAAATTATATATCAAACTAGGTGATGTTGAAAATTGTAAGAGATGAGTGATTTTGACTTGGCATTGATTTTTACATTGATTGCAATTACAACTGATATAAAAAGTAATTTTGTACATCAGTTGTAATTACATGCAACTGGTGTAAAAAGTAAAAATCATCAATTGTTGTTAATTCACTGGCAAGTATATCAAATTTTCACAAGTAATAAAGTAAATGGAAGTCCAAATGTCAAGTTCACAAAGACTTTGTTTGTACTTAGATTGGTGCAAACTCAATTTTCAAGCAATATAAGAGATAAAGAATTGTAAGTGAAAATTTAAAGGGAAAAGTAAAAGATAAGAAGACAAGAAAAACAAGCAATAATTTGAATGTAAGAGATGAATTCAAAATGTAAATGTGTCAGGACCTAGAATCCCAAAACTACCTGTGTGCAATCTTAATAATTTTTCTCTATCTAATGTTATCCCAGTTTGTACCCGCATCTACTCTGATACTCTATCTTTATTTTCCTACATGAAGAACCTAATTTATCTATTTTCTCTCTTAAATTTCTTTGCAAAGATAAAATAGTAAATCACATTAAGAATAAAGATGCATGAAATAGGCTAAACGAATATCACTCTATTCCTAGACATGATTTCATTCAGATGTTCTTTGCCAAAAATAATCATTTTTCAATGCATTACTTCCTAAACAGATGCTTGAATATGGGTGATCAGACCACAATCAATAACAATATAGTATAGAAAAGAACAATAAAAATCATAATTGCATTAAATAGATGGTTCTGAAGAATTACATTACAAGAGTTGATAGCTAGACTCCCAACAATGGGGGTTTAGCCTCTCATTGTCATGAGAGACTTTACACTTTAGAAATTGATGAGATAGAAGAAGAAAAGGGACGGATAAAGGAGGAGAAGGAAATAATGGCTCTAGAAAAGGATTTTTCCTATTTGAGATACTTAGGCTTTGGATGTACTCAATAGAGAGCTTTGAGTCTCAGTATGTCTTTTTCCTTTGCTTTCTACTCCCATTTATAGGTCTAAGGTAGCTTAAAATTCACGTGACCTCACGCTAAGCGTGCACTTTTGGGCTTAGTGGGTACAATGTTGATCACGTGCTTAGCGCGATGACATATGAACTTAGTGAGTATAACAGTGATCACACGCTTAGTGTGGTGACATTTGGGCTTAGTGAGTAAAAAAAATGTGTGTACATGTTGATGAGAGTGATTTGAGCCCTTGATTCATAATCCTTAGAATTATGAATAAATATTATTAATATATTTTTATAACATTTATCAAATATTGTGTATAATTCATGTTGTTAAAGTTTATTTTTTGATATTTTTAGGTTTTAGCAACATGAATCATATATAACATTAAATTTGAATGTGACCAAAGACTTTTAACAACATTTTTATTAAGTGTTAAACAAAAAAAATATTGTTAAAAGTCACATATGTGTAGTGAGTTAAAATAATCCCCTAATTCATTTCCTTCACTTGGTTGAGTATTCTAGGAAAAAATATATTACAACCAAGTTCAGCATGAAGCATTCCAAATTTGTATCTTTTAGGTGAGGATGCCTGGTCATTTGTAATGAATAATTTTGATTGATCTCTTGTGGACTTAGCCAAATGTAATTATATTTTTTAATAAACATATCATTGTAATTTTCTTCATTAATTCTAGACAGTTTTATCAGAAGATGGAATTAAGATATTAGAAACAATAATAAAAGAAACAAATTTTAGAAGCATATATAAGTTACTAGGGTAAACTATAGTAGTCCAACCTTGCTTTCTTATCTCCGTGCTAAGTCTCCTAACTAACTAGCAACAGTTGATTAGTTAGCTATTTTGTTCGCACATCCTTAACGACTGGGCGAGTCTCCAATGCCCAAATAATTTCAATAAAATCAGCTTGTAAAACCTGTTTTGGCATTGTAAATAGCATTTTCTTCTTCATAAATCTCTGCTTCGTATGTGCATACAATATAAGGTTGAAAAAAATTAAACCTGTTCCTTATTCAGGCTTCATTTGAGAGCATACCATTTTAGTGTTGTATGGCATGTGCTTTCAGCTGGTTACCATTAGCAATTATATGAGTTTGTACTTCATTTTTTTGTGTGATTTGCATGTATAATCTGTCACGGCATTGTATATAGTTTGCTTCATAATTAAGCAAATGATTTTGGCTATTAAGGATTGTGTTGTGGCTATGTTTAGTAAAATTAGTTTGCATAAAAAAGTTAGTTTCCCTCTGATCATGTCATCTTTTAACTCAGTTTACAGAATAAAAAATATAATATTTGTGTTATCTTTTCATAGGGTACCAACAAGCTATTGCCCAGGCCTAAGTGGATGTCAAATGAGTGACTTAATGAGAAACTAGGAACCAAAGATAGTAGTATGTAAATGTTTGGGCTTAGTTATTTTTCTATTACTACTTTTGTCAAGGGAAAATTACATTTAGAATATATATAGTGTGGTTGCTTTATCTTAAGAGTGTCATTGATTTATCTTGACTTCCTATTAATGGTATTAGCTTATTGTTATTGATGCGTTATTTTCCCAATTTCATGTCTATTTAACAAGTGTCAATTTAAATTATTTGATGCTTAAAAACTAGGATTGATTTTCATTAATGGAAGTTTAAAAAAATTGGGTAATTATGTAAAAAAAAAGAAACAGGTATATATATATATATATAGTTGTAAAAATAAATATTCATGTTTAGAGATGGAATTATATTTGTCTCTGATTAGAGACAGGCCATCACAGTTTTAGAGACGGATATAATTAGTGTCATCATAAATGAATATTTATTCTTTCTAGTCAGAGACGTGCAAATAACGGTAAAGAAGGATTTTTCTGTCTTTAACAGAGACTAAATATGACTTTTCTTATTTGATTTAAGTCGGACTATAAAACTCCGTCTCAAAATATTCCAAGACGCCCAGATCCAAAACGGATGAGGCACTGTCTCTAAGTCTGTTTCTGAATAGCTTAGAGATGGAAAAAGTTGCTTTTGGGGACGTAAAATGTCTCATAAGATTTTCTAGTACATAGGTGCACTTTAGAAGCACTTTTCCTTCAAAGATGCAAATGCAAACAAACTATCATGCGATGGAACATACCTACAATTAGGGGAATGCTCCAACATGGTTTAGCACAAACTTTACATGCAAGTCCATTTTCTACTTGAAAATACTAGTTAATTATCTCACTATACTGACATTGGTTAACTTTGTAATCAATATAGGTCAACAGGTAAGTTGTTACTAATATAAAGGAAAGGATGATTTCTAATCTCATTGAATGCGATTTAACAAATGCGGTGGGCCTTATTCAGAAAGGTTGTAATTCTTCTCATTCCCCAGTTTACCATTGTTAATAGGATAAGAACTTTGGTACATACACATGGTTATGTACACATTAGACATATTTATAGAGAGGCTAACTTTGTGACAGATAGAGGTCATGCCCAGCCTATAAGTTTAACCATATTGAACGGGACGCCTAGATTTTGTAGTCCATACCATCAACTCGTTTATGTAGACAGGTTTCTTAGAGGTTTGCTCTCCTTTATACAAAAAAAGAAAAAGAAAAGAAGAAGAAGCAATGTATAAGGCTTGCAAGAAAAAGGAGGAGGTGCACCCTCAGCTATACTTTTGCTTTATAAAGTTTGTTGTGTTCCTAAAGATATTAATTATCTTTTTAATTTCTAATAAAACTATCTAATGCTAGTTATATATTGTTTAAAAACTTTAGTCTCAACTGGACAAAATTATCTTTCTTTGAAGATTATGTCAGTAGTTTGAATCTATGTTTTTGTAAAGTTTTCTACTATTAACAGCTGGTCAAATTCAGGCCCCCCTGGTTATGAACACTATCTTTCAAGGGGAATAATTTATTCCATGTTTTTCTTCTGGAAACAACTTTTCTGATTTGGATACTATATTGATTAGTTCAACTATTATGAACATAATGGAACCATATATTGAGTTTGATCAATTATGTTGTTTATTTTAACAAGTAAAAAATGTAGCTTGAATAATATTACTTAAAAGTATTTAAGTTGAATTCAAAAGGTAATATTTTAGATGAATACTATGGAAGAAAATATAATATTAAGTTGCAAAATGTTATCAAAAAATATTTTGTAGACAATTATTGGCGGTCATAAAACAACTTGTTCTTATGAAAAAAGTATAAATATATACTCTTTTCTAGCATTAACTTGATTTTACTAGCTGATCATTTTAGTGCTAGTAATTTTTTTTATAGTTAATGCCAAGTTTAAAAAGAGTAAGAATGCATTTTTGGGCGGATTCAACCACAAGTATCGGTTTATTATTTTCTTGCAAGAATACTAGCAGTCAACCGATATTAGCTAAAGGTTGTTTTTAGTGCTTGTAAACGCCGAAAAGATATTTGTAGGAGTTTTTAGCTTCTAAAAATTATATTTCGGACCATCACAAATCACAATTCTTTTGTAAAACTATAAATATTGAATTCTTTTTGTGGAGTAAAAAATGAATATATAGATGTAGCACGATGAATGTTCTGTATCTATAGATTGGAAGGATACAAAAGAATGACAAAATTGTCATCACGAGCTGGCAAACAAATACGTTGCTTAATTTGTAGTTGGTTGTAAGAAAAACCTTATTTTTTTATATAATAATTAGATAGATAGGTTAATTAACTTAGAATTTCTTATGTTTAAATTAGGACACTAAAACTAATAAGAACCTCAAATTTTAGCAACAAACATGGCATTGTTTGTTGTTCATGAACTATTATGTTGCTAAAAAAGGGCAAAAGGTTATGCTTTTTTTTACCAAGTTAGGTTTACAACATATATTGCCTCTCACTTTGACACGTGACAACTTCATTACACTGCCAAATTAGCCTTGAATCAGGAAAGGTGGAAGAAAACCACCTTTTTAGATGATTAATTAGTCAATTTCCAATTTCTTAGGCTAAAATTAGGACATGGGAACTAACAAGAACTCCGAATTTTATCAATAGACCATGACCCTATTTGTGGTTCATGAACCATTTATGTAGCTATATATACCTATCTATCTTCCAAAACTAAGGTCAGGGAAGGAGGAGAAGACAAATTAACCACCAACAACAGCAGAAGAAAATAAAGGAGCAAACTAAAATGGCAGCAAATAAATACGTTGCATTGTTGTTGGTGGTGTTCCTTATCGCTGGAAGTGCTAATGCCAGACCAAAAGAAGTCAGCTGCGCAAGTATTTGCATCGACAAAGAATGCAAAAGTGACTTTAACAGTTGGTGTGCAATATTCAATTGTGGTATCAAATGTGCACTCATAGGACCACAAAAGAGTAAGTTAATTTATTTATTTCCATATATATGTGATTTTTTATGCACGTCTCTCTATGGAATATCCGAGTAAGAAACTATTATAAAACATGACTTATTTTACTAAGAAAATCATATTGAATATTAAAATATTTATTTTTTAATCTTCATTTTAGGGTTTAGATTTCATTGTCATATAGTAAAATCGTTAAAGAAAAAAGGCATTATTATAGATGACGCTTTTTTAAAAAAAAAAAACCAAAAATTCAATTGGAATGATAAACTTGGAATGAAGATGGATAACATAACATAGTGTATTGATCACATTGTTGTTTTATTTACTTAATATTTCTTATTAACTAGTATCTTAGTTGTGTAATATACAATATAAATACTTATTTTATATAAAAATTATAATAAATAAATAAAATATTCCCATTTAAGATAATTATTCTAATTTATATAGATAGAAAGGATTGATTACGTTTACATCTATGTATAATTTTATCAACATTTATTATTTCTTGACTTTGTATTTTTAAAATATCTATCTATCACTCTATGATGCAGAAACTGAAACAGTTCAACGACAAATGGTAAAAGAGCAAGGACTAACATCATCAAGGAAGATTCAACAATAAATGATGAAAGAAGAGGCGAAGCACAATTGGAAAAATACACCTACTCAAGTTTTTTAATACGTGGCTTTCTCATGAACAAGGACATGCATTTTATACACGTCCTTGTCCTCCTTTCCTCTGCTTGTTATTAACTATCACAATAATAATACCATCAAAATATTATCAATATTCTTGATTCTCTTGTTTCTTTTTTGAGCAATTACACCCTTTGTTTTTCTTTCTTTGTTAAATTTCAAAAGTTATATATAAAGAGTAAACCATGATACCTAGTTGGATTCCAACAGATAAAAAGTTATATGCAAAAAGAGAGAAACATACACACATTATATATACACTCACATTTTTATATGAGAGGGATTATATATAAAAAGATATAGACGTATATATATATATATATATATATATATATATATATATATATATATATATGAGGGTGGGAAGTGT